>NC_081531.1:13447202-13577202 GCF_030273125.1 Centropristis striata
GATGGCAGCAGTTGCAGCAATGCTAAGTCAAGTAACAGGGCCATTATCCCAGGAGCCTGTTGTAACCGGAGTTCTGCTGGCCTGAGCTGGTGGTCATAGTCCTCAAACAGAAAGAGCCTTTTAGTTTGTTCCCTTTTATTCGGGACAAAATGGCTCCAGGTAGCACACTGGTCTTTTCATGTGGGTGTGTTCTGGTTGTTACGTGGCGAGACACACCTCCATGCAACCTGGCATACTGTAAATCTGCCCCACTTACACAAACAGGCGCCCTCGTGAAAACCACAAGGAAAAGATTAGCTACTAGCTGACGTGACTGAGGCATCGAGAAGGTAGAGGTGCCTCGAGAGCGCTCTAATGAGACCACCCTTAAATGAGGTCATACAGCCTGCTGGTCTGCACCTTTATAACCTCCAAAATCATACTTTTTAAACAAAGTTTTTATTTTACGTCAAGAACTGGCAATGTAACTGTGCCGATGTGAAGTTCTCTGAGTGTTTCACAGTTTACATAGTTTCAGTTCAGCACTGTGTCCTACTTAGTGAAGGTGCGTTTGAACCCCTGCCGAGATCACAGCCAGCTGGGCACAGTGCTTTCGTATTTAATGTTTATTGATACAACATTGACACTCTCAGATCTCAGTTCCTGGTGTGTGAGTGGAAAACGAATGGAATGTCACGCCAAGTGGGGAGTGGGAGAATATCCACCAAGTACCAGTTTCCCATCAGTCTTCAGAGGGCTGACTGTTTATTGTTGGGTGCTCTCTGTGCTGTTTGTATTTCATTGTTTGACTGTTTGTCCCCTTTTTCTCCCAACACTTAACTGTACTAGGCAGGATATTCTCTTTTGAAATGGTAAGACTAGCAGAGCTTTGATAAATGGGTTATGTTATTTTTATGGTATTAATAGAATTTTGTCATTGTGCTGAAACATTGTGGGAGCTTGTATCCTGTGTGTTATGAAAAAGAACAGGGCAAAAATAGACTATAACATAATCTACAGCTGAAAGACTTTTTCCCCCCTTCTTCCTTTTTAAAAAGGTACCGTGTGACCTGAAACTTTGCATGAACTGATCTTGTGAACTTGAGGTTGTGGCACTAGGTCGGTCGCTGCAATTTCTTTCTTTTTTTTTTTTTTTTTACAGAAATCCTTAGAAAAACGTAGATGCAAGGGGAACAAAAGCTTGTCAGCGCAACAAAAATCGACTTTGTGAAATGCTGTTGGCAGTCCCTCCCAACCAGCACACAGAAATAATTACTTTCACAGATTTAATAAGTGTAAAATTGCTTTTTGGGGAACCTGCGTGATCCAGGTAGACAACTACGCTCACACTGTGCCACAGTGGGACTGGCCTTTGATGCCGGGTTAGTGTTTCACTTGTTCTCTTTGCTGCCTGACCGGTGAAGTGACTGATAGGCCTGAAATGTCCATTCGCCTTCTCAGCACTCACACTAAGGAATCCGGTGTCACAGCTTTAACAGCTTCAGACGTGGCATCCCTTTCAGCTTTAACCCTACTGCACCTCATACCACTCATGGAAAAATTCAACATAGTGTTTTTTTAACTGCTTTTTGTCTTGTTGTGTAATGAAATGGGAAAATTGTCTTCAGTCCTCTGGAGCTGAGTTCAGTCTTTAGTTCTTAGAAAGCTGATCCATTTGTATGTTTCCCCTTTAAGGACAGCGGAGCTTCTAAATGTGAGCAGGTTAACCTTTATCATCTTCCCTTTTACAGCATTGTTAATAGTTAGTCATGCAGTTGTAGTAGTTGCCACCATAGTAGTGTAGTATTTGCAGATAAACTCCCCTTCGCCCTTGACTGTAGAAGAATGGCTTGCGTATGCAAACGTGTATCAACTCAAAAAACAATGTGTTGCAACAATTAAGCAAACTGAAATGTCAAGGGATGATTATCAGTGATTATGTACAAAAAATGCCAAACAGTAACTCTATAACCTTACCAAAATAAAAGACTAAAAACGAGTTTGACAGCTTCCCAGAAAGTGGGAAGTAATCACACTGAGATATCACATACCACATTAAAAAACATGTAAAAACATGTAAGAAAAGACAGGCTGCACTGAGTCATCTCAACCAAGACAAATGTTGCATTCATTACAGACATTCACACTCACTCATCCACACACTCCATGTGTAAAGCTTTGGTCTCAGTGTTGTGCTGTGGCTCCTCATGGACATCCGGAGGTTCAATAGTTATAAGCTTTATTTAGTGATATTATTTTAACCTTTCAAAATAACACCTCCCTCCAAAAAAGCACTAAGATGACGACTTACGGCATGACAAGTCTTGGCTCCAGCTGTCAATCAGAAGAAATTATTCACTCTGGAAAGTTATTATTTATAAAATTATGATTACAGTACATGGAGAAGTTCATAATCTAAAGAATATGTGTTTGGGCTAAAGGCGTCACACAGCAGGAGCAGCTGCATGCCTGAGTATATTGCATAATCGTTTTAAAGCATTTCTTCAAGGTGGAGTAAACCTACAGGTGTAACTTGTGTAAGCACCACGATCAAAGCTTGGGAGTTAAAAAAACTCTTATGTAATGACATTTCTCTTGGGTTTAGTGTATAGCTGCAGATATGTCACATGTGAATTTGTGATTGACGTCCAACCTGTCTGTTTTAACCTATTTGGTAATCTTACTGCCACCAAAGACAAACAAAGACATTGTATCTGTCCTGGTCAGATGAGCTGTAGCAGGTGTCCTTGGCCTGTTATGAACTGCTCGTGTAGGTTGTGTGTGTGTTTGTGTACAGTGTGTTTTGCAGAATCCAGTGTAATCGTTATCATTCCCTCTTTCCTGAACTTGACAAGCTCATTGTTGCTGACGTAAATGTGTTGTCGTTGTCCTTGTGGATTACTGTTTGCTTGTTTTTTTCTGTTGATAATACATGAAGAATATAAACGATGATAACACCGAGTGCACACCAGGGCTGCGCACTTTGTCATTACCATTATTAAACTTTTTTATTATTGGTATTTTTTAACACTTTATTGGATTTTTTAAAAAGTATTATTTATTTTTACTTTAACTATAAAACAACTGAACAATTATTAAAGATAGAAAAGACACAAATAAATATAGAAAATAGATAAATATAATATATATATATATATATATATATATATATATATATATATATATATATATTTATACCGTATATATTTTTTTAAACAAATATTAGATAATAGTCAGAAAGTGTACTGCCACAACTTACTGAAAACTAATTAAGTACATATTAAATATATTTTTGGAAACCTGTATTCAACATGTAGTAGTGGTTACTGTTGAAAATATAATTTGATAATAGGCCGGTCCTTAGACATTCGTATGTTAAAGTAAAGATTTTGTGATCTAAAGACTCAAAGAGTCAATTTCAGGGGTAACTTGGTATATCTTTGACCTTTTCTTGTAGTTTTTATTTAGGGTAAGGGTCAGTGTATGTTATCTGTACAGGAGCGTTCTCCCAGTGCAGCTGGTTCACCTTATCAAGCCGCTGGTTCACGCTGTCCTCCTCTCCCTTGTTGATATTAGCTTGCTGAATTCAACCATATCATCCCTTGACAGCCCCTGGCGTTCCCAGGCTTCTCCCTGTCGGCCTCTACCTGCTGAAAAAACATAACATAAGTAGTAGAGCTCTCTTTCTCGCAGTAAGGGAGTGGTGAGGAATTAAACTAGGTGTTCTTGTGTTTTCATAGGGGCGTGTACTACGGCTGGTTTATTTGTCATATTAAAAAAATGAAGCATTAAGTTTTCTTTTGTCTTCATGAGATCTCTCCGTGCCCTACTGCGTCTCATGATGTGTTACTATGCTCTGAGAGGTGGAGGTATGAATTCCTGGAAGTTGCGTAACTGGTATTTATGCAGGTTCTCATGTCTCTTTTTTGTCTCCAAACCTGCCGCTGACTCTCCTCTTTCCTTAAGAGTAGAGAATTCCAGGAACATTTCCAACAGCGCTAGTGCTACCTGGGTTGACATTTTCTTTAAGCATTTCTGCAGGGTTTTTTTTGTTTTTCTAGCAGTTTGAGACGCTTTCCTGCGAAAAAATTGTCATAATCCACCTGCACATGGCCAAACGCAGAGCTGTAAATAATGTAAGCTTTGGCAGTTACTGAATAGTTCTCTGTTTTGAGCTCTTGTTTTCTTCCTCTGTTCTCTTACAGGTCCTAATCTGCTGCTGCAAAACACTTTAACCACGGATCTGCCGCTTCCTGTTTTGTGAGCTAGAGTGACTGCTGCCTAACTCATCACACCTGCACTAAAGGTTAAAAAAAAAGTACCTAATTTACCTACCCATCTGCTCAGAGTACTTCTACTCTCGGACCAGTCACACGTGTTGTGTCTAAGCTGTGTCAATCACACACACCCACACTAGCAGGATTTAAAACACACAGCCTGGTTCTGCGCCCACACACAGTCACAGCAAATATGGCCAGCAAGCTGTCCAACTTTGGCAAAACCCTGCTGCGGCGACGGGCTTTAGACTTCTCCAGTGAAGAGACCCAATTCGCCCGCTGCCTGTCCACCCTGGACCTCATTGCCTTGGGGGTGGGCTCCACACTCGGCGCAGGTGTCTACGTCCTCGCTGGCGAGGTTGCCCGAGAAAAGGCGGGACCTGCTATTGTCCTCTGCTTCCTCATCGCCGCTCTGTCGTCCATGTTGGCCGGCCTGTGCTACGCTGAATTCGGCGCCCGTGTCCCCAAAACGGGCTCTGCGTACCTTTACAGCTACGTGACGGTTGGAGAAATCTGGGCCTTCATCACAGGGTGGAACCTCATCCTCTCCTATGTGATAGGTGAGGTTTTTTTTAAAAGTTTCAGTGGAATGCTCTGCTTTTTTAAGTTGTTTTTTTAACATAATTTTCAGCCACTACATTGTTGACTTATATCGGTTTCTGTCTGTTGTTTTAAGGTACGGCAAGTGTAGCCAGGGCGTGGAGCTCAACGTTCGACAGCCTGGTTGAGCAAAAGATCTCTGACTTCTTTAAATCATCCATGAAAATGGAGGTGCCAGGGAATGTGCTGGCAGAGTACCCTGACCTGTTCGCCCTCATCCTGGTCCTGCTGCTCAGTGGTGAGTTGCCCTGCTCATCATTTATCATTATTCTTCCCAACCAGGGGGTCAGGATCTTCTCCGGCGTAAAATGTAATGTTTTTTTTACATGATCTGCTTAGTGCAAATGCTTTATTTTTGGCAAAAGTTTAAATGAAACACCTAGAATAATGATTTTTGATTAAATATGAGGGTTTTATTATAAACTAAAGATTTGGTTATTTTTCCCGACCAAGTCGTTCATTACACATGACTGGTTCAAGGACCATCGGGAATTTGAAAATTTGTCAATAATTTCTGTTTTACAGTTCCTGGCTATAATATATGGTAACATTTTGGTGATTTATTTTTAAAAAAAGTATATCTTTCAAACCTGGTAGTGGGTTGTAGACTTTAGAGAGTAAATATAATGGAAAATAAGAAATAAAGAAATGCATTTATTATTTATACACTTTTCTGTTATCTTACTTGCAGTTTTACCTCTTAATATTTTTAACTAAACAATCTGAGGAAGTTGTATCCTTCATTTTGCGACTCAGACCAATGGTACCTGTGACAAAGGGTTGTCAAGTAAACATTACTCCATAGTTTTTTTATGTGAATCTTAAAAATCATTTTAATTTTTTCAGACTTAGTTAACATGGTCATCAACATTGTATTAAAAACATTACATAATAGCCAGAACAGTTGTCACACTAACATTGCAGCGAGCGAGGGATGCCAGTAGCTGTGTTGGAGAGAAATAATTAGTGGATTGGTGTCGCTGACTGATCAGTTGAAGCACACACACATCCACCCACATAGCAGGACACTTGTTATTGTAACTGGAATATGAATTCTCTCTCCTCTTTGTTACATGATCCCTCTCCTTCTGCCCTCAGGACTTCTGGCCTTTGGTGTGAACGAGTCGGCGCTGGTGAATAAGATCTTCACAGGCATCAATCTGGTGGTTCTGGGCTTCGTTATCATCTCTGGCTTTGTTAAGGGGGACACGGCCAACTGGAACCTGAAGGAGGAAGACTACCTCATCTTCAGAAACATCTCCAACAGCAGCCGGGAGAAGTCAGTATTTGACATCAAAGTAACTTGACAAAGTTTTGCTGTTTCACCTTCGTTTGATTGTTAAACTGTGTGTCTCTGTTATTCTGTCGCTCAGAATCGAGGAGGAATTTGGCGTGGGTGGTTTTGCGCCGTTTGGTCTGACTGGAGTCCTGTCTGGTGCTGCCACCTGCTTCTACGCCTTTGTGGGCTTTGACTGCATCGCTACAACAAGTGAGTGCTTTTAATATTTCCATGAGAAGTATTAGGGCTGGGCGATATGGACCAAAAGTCATATCCCCATATATTTAGGCTGAATATCGATATATGATATATATATATATACGATATTATATTTGCAAAGTGAGAGCAAATGTTCAGTCAAAGTCAAAACCATGTATGACATGTCACAAGTAGTTTTATTGTAACTGTTTATTTAAGTGAACATAAATACTGTATAACAGGAGTACCTTTTTAAAAAAAAAAAAAATCAAAGCTCCATAAAGTGCACATTTAAATCTTAAATAAAAATAGCCTATGAAATTAAATAGGCCAATCTTTTTCTGAAATAAATGTATTTATATTAGAAAAGAATAACAAACATTACAAAATAACTAAATATGACAAACCCCTAGTGAGGGAAGCATTTATATATGAAGAAAGAGAAAAATGTTGAACTATATCGATGTATGCGATATGGTCTAATTCCATGTCACATTTAAGAATATATTGATATTTTTTATATCGATATATATCGCCCAAGAAATGATTATATAAACAGTAAATGGAAGTTGCATTACACACTTTGACTTGATCCACTAATCCTCTTTTTGTTTCCTCAGGCGAAGAAGCTAAGAACCCCATGCGGTCCATACCTGTTGGCATCGTCGCCTCGCTGCTCATTTGCTTTTTCGCCTACTTCGGCGTGTCGGCCGCCCTGACCCTCATGATGCCGTACTACCAGCTGAACACCCAGAGCCCTCTGCCCGAGGCCTTCAGCTACGTGGGCTGGGCTCCTGCCAGATACATCGTGGCTGTGGGCTCGCTCTGCGCTCTGTCCACCAGGTAAGGAGGGGAATTATCTTTACAGTTTCCACTACACTGGAAAGTTTTTTTTTAATATTTAAGTCTAATAATAATTATTGATGTTCTGTCAAGTCTCCTAGGCTCTATGTTCCCCATGCCCCGTGTTATCTACGCCATGGCTGAGGACGGGCTGCTGTTCCGTATCCTGTCCAGGATCAACGCTCGCACAAAGACTCCTCTCCTGGCTACCATCGCTTCTGGCATTGTTGCAGGTACACTCATTGCAACCATTTGCATATTTGTCATGGTTTTTTTTCTTTATCCTTGCGTGTGTTTATCTTCTATTTACCTGTGTATCTTTTGTCGTCCTGTTTGTTCATTGCTTCAGGCCAGCAGGTTGTCTTTGCTGTGTCTATCCTGTGCTGTCGAGTCTGTCGAGAGCCGTTTGATTGTAGTTTGTCAGGGAGAGTTCAGACAGCTCTGTCTCCTGTTTCAGCTCTATCCAGCAGCCTGTCTGACTAGCTGTCGGTCCACGATCAATAACCGTTAGAAAAGGTCTGCAAAAACACATATTAAGATTATTTGTCCATGTGTACATTTTGATAATAATAATAAAACCTCTATTTATCGAGCTTTTCATAAGAGATCAAGCTAAAAAAAATACAGCATATAAGTACATAATTGGACAATAAAAGAGCCTAAGAATTTAAATTTAAGATCCCCATAGAATAGTAAAAATTAGAGAAAGGGAAAATGCCATTAATTAAAATTAGGTTTTCAGTCTTTTAAAACATGCTCCCACAGCCCTAATCTCTGTTTAGTTTAGAGGAAAAAAAAGCGGCCTCTGTTCTTTTATGATAATTGCGCGTATTTAAAAACCTAGCAACAGAAGATCTAAGAGCTTCTGAAGGATTATAAGACGACAGTCTGACAGTCGGCAGACTCAGAAAGGAGAACAAAGAAGTGCTTTCATGCCTGAGAGATGTGTTGTGATGTAAATGTACTAAGAAATCACTTTTTACTTCTCCTTCCAGCTCTGATGGCCTTCCTGTTCGACCTGGCAGCTCTAGTTGATCTCATGTCTATCGGAACTCTGTTGGCGTACTCTTTAGTGGCCATCTGCGTCCTCATCCTCAGGTAAACACACTCTCGAAGTCTTCTGAAATCAGAACAGTGTGGTAAATACTCCACCAGCTGCTGCACTAATATCACTGCCAGCCAATATTTCTAACATCTCCACACACTTCCCTCCCTCGACAGGTACCAGCCGGGCACCCTGAACTCATCCAGCCAGATGGAGAAGCTGGTGGAGCTGGTGGAAGGAGAGAAGGTCGCTGTAAGCGGAGGGGACAGCGGCGACGAGTACGGCATGGAGACGGAAGAGAAGCCGCTCCGTGAGGCCTTCACCTTCAAACTGCTCTTCTGCCCGAGCGGGAAGAACCCAACGAAGACCTCCGGGAACATCGTCTACGCCACCACTGCTATTATTTGTAAGTGTGTCTGGGTGGAGGCAGAAGCTGGAGCTTGTTATTGACTCCAATCTGCTGATAATTGCAGCGAATAAGACAAATGCATGAAAATCTGCATCTTCTGAGTATTTTGTCTTGTCTCTCTGCAGCTGTTTTTATCACCGTACTGTGCATTATCCTGGCCAACTGTCTGACGGAGCTGCTGGCTGGACACGCAGCTGTCATGGTGCCCTGTGTCATCTTGTTTCTGCTGTGTGTTGTCTGTCTCATCATCATCGTCAGGCAGCCCGAGAGCAAAGAGGCTCTCACTTTCAAGGTAACAGTCAAACCCTGAGAACAGACCGATTCTGTGTTATGTCTTTGTTTTATTACACAGGGCAGGTCACTTCACTGGCTTCAATCAGCACCAGTCTCTTAAATTGCTCTTATCTCTTAGTTTAAGAAAAAAGCTAACAAGGCACTTACATTCTTAAGCATTAAAATCTGCAAAATCCATTTTAACTGTTGAATTAACAGTTATAACCCAGACAAAACATAATCTAATATAGAAATAATAATCTGTAATATCTAATCCATTTTGCCCATAAAGTTGGAATAAAATAGTTTGTGGAATTTCTTTCCATGAAATGACTGACAATGTGATTTATTATTGACAGATAAAGTGTACATCTTCTCAAAACTTTATTAATCAATCTCTTTCAAACATATCACAATTAAAATGAAACCACAATTAATTTCAGGATTGTGTCTGAAATCAAAATTATTCCAACTTTATGGGTGACCGTGTTTTATATATTCCTTAAATTTTAAACTTACACGAGCAAAAATAGGAGGAAGTGTGTTTGTATATTCCTGTATTCTCTGCTCCACTTCAAGCAGAACCAGGTGAATTTAAAAATAGTCTTGCTGACTCTTTTATTTCACGTCCTCTCAGGTCCCTCTGCTGCCCTGGTTGCCCCTGTTCAGTGTTTTCGTCAACATCTACCTCATGATGCAGCTGGACCGGGGCACATGGTGCCGCTTCGCCGTCTGGATGCTCATCGGTACATTTACTCATCGTTTTTTGCACTTCCAGTCCTACACATTCACACGGCTGTTTTGTAACTTCCTGTTGCCTCTCCCGCTCCAGGTTTCGCCATCTACTTCTTCTACGGTATTAAGAACAGCAGCGAAGCCGCCAAGAGGTCATCCCCACGCAAATACGAGCCGGCGCTGCAGAGCAAGAGCCCGATTTACAAGGGCGCCCCTGACGACAGTGACGTGGAGGCCGGCAGCCCCTGATACACACTGACGCGGACCTGGGGAGTGTTGCCAGAGCATCTGCACTCATTTCGGCAGTCTGGTTGAACTGGCAGCCAAATGCTGCGATGTAGGCGGTTTGGAACGCAGCCCTGGGTTTAAAGGGAGGAGAGGCAAGAAAACGCCACACACACATCTTACCTCTGACTTGGAGGCTGATTAACTTGATGGCTGGACACTGTGACAGAGCCACTTTCTGGCCCATGTGTCTGCTTCAATCTGTCTGTCTGTACTTAGCCTTAGCCCTCTGAGAGATATTTACCTGCCTATAACATGCTTTCGATGGACCTGACTAACAATGAGTGCCACGGCGCTCCTTTCCGTTATCTGAAGCCGTTAACCAGAAGAATGTTAGACTCTAACCGTTTTTTCGTCTTTGCTTCCTCTCCGTTATTGGTGCGCTGTGGCTGCGTTGCGGCGCCACCGGGCCACTAGGGGTGAATATGAACTACTATGACTAAATCTTATGACTTGAGCCAGTGAAGTTACGACCGCCGAGACACTTGAATCAGTGAGCTAGACCTCAATGAGCAGAAGTTACCACAAAGTGACAGAGCCTTCAGTAGAGTTAATGTGTCTAGTTTACTCCCAGCCTGTTTGTCTGTCTGTCTGTTTGTTTGTTTGTAAACAGGGTAGCGCTGAGGCTGTGTGGTTTACAGTGTCAGTCAGGGCCTCAGTGCAGTTAGGTCAGTAGCACATAGACAACGCTGATGTCGTCTGCACTGTACAGTTCAGTGTCTGAGGCTGAAGTACATACTTTATGGATAAACCCCCCCAGAGAACAGCCATACAGTACATGTACACAGCTTTCTTTATAAAAATGGTATGAAACTAGTTGCTTATCATAATTATCCTTATTATATTCCATAGCTGAAATGGTATTTTCAGGCATTTTGTGGCCTTTGTTACAACCTAAACCAGATAACTTAATTGCAAACTACTTTTTGACCCTGTAAAAGGGCCTGAAATGCAGCAATACAAGGATAAAATGCAAAGCAGCAGTTGTAAGGGAAGACACCACAGGCTAAAAATGTTTAATAGATATCACAATTGATTACTTGAATCAAGACAATTGTTTTTCTAATTACGAGTTTTCAGAAATGTCCTGTTTGAATATGCAAATGAGGCAGTATCGTGTGAAAATTTGGTGACTTTAAACACACAAATAGTGTATTTTGGATGTTTTCTTTACACTGGTCTGAAAGAAAACATGTCATGAGACCAAATAGCCCAAAGTCTAACAGTTGTCTGTAGTGTCTCACCTCAATCTGTTTTTATTGCATTTACTGAAAACGCAATCCAAAACACACATTTTAATCCACTTATTTGTTTGGATGTCAGAGCATGTAAAGATCTTCATGAATTTTAAATAATCAATCTATTTAATTGAACCTGTCAGTTTCATATTCGTTGCTAAGCTGTACCTGGATTTATCCGCAGATGTGAGGAGGTTGATAAGATTTTGCACTTAACAAGCTCATTAATCGCATTAAGTTCAAATAGAAGCCGTCACCTGTGACTGATCCGGGATCTGTTTCTGAACAAGGGGGTCCGTCTTTCATCACCACTAAAATCTCTTCTCCACCTTCTTGTTTTTACTTCCTTGTGAAAAGAATCACAAAGTTTGTTTAGTTTCAATTGAAACTCGTTCTCGGCAGCTCTATCTGTTGAGTTCCCATCACATCATATTCAACTGTATTTTATTTGTATTACTTTATTTACTTCTACTGATAGAACTGTTAATATTCTAAATGTTTATAGTCTTGTTCGGGGTAGCTTTCTGTTTTTTCGTTATTGCCTTTTTTTTTTTTCCTATCACACCCAATCAGTTTTAATATGCTTTTTAGATGTTAATGTATTTTAATTGTTACATGTACAGTTTTTAGTGTGCTGATCTTTTTTGTCTCCCTTTTTACTTGTTTTTTGCTTTTGCTGCAAAATGTCTTGTCGCCCAAATGATTTTAATTGCGATCCTTTCTGACCAAATGAACGTGTTTTTGGAAACAAAGCTTTCCAAAACAAGAATGACCACTAAAAGTTGGTCTCTAAATTGTGTAATATATATATATATATATTAAAAAAGAAGAGTTACCAAGTACCCCAACCCTCTGGAGTCAACATAACTTATTGTTTATAGTATTTTTTTTTGTTGTTCTAGTAAAGTGCTTTACTGTAGAATGTACAGTATTTGTTAAACAATCTTTATTTGTATAATGCTGTAATTAGACAAAATACTTTCTTTAACATATGACCTTCAGTATAATTTGGTGGGAGATGTTTTTTTGTAAATTACCCTTGAAGGCATTTCATTTGACACTTAATAAGTCCAAATGATAAAAATCCTTCCTTTCAGATCAAATGTTCCTGGTAGATGCATTTCTGTAGATGCTTAAAAGATGTCCCTTAACTTTATCACTGTTTAGAAAACGCTCCCTCCCTTTCAGACACGTCACAACTCGACATATTGTCCATGAAGGGAGGTCGAGTGAAGGTAGATTTGGATTCAGCCAGTGTTTCTAGATGATGTGAATCAATAACCTGGTGCCTAAAGAACCATCGTTCTGCCTGAGAAAGACACCGGGGCTGGTGAAACAAAGGGTCCAGCTGGATCTCGGACAATTCGAATCCTTCGTGAGTCGTGTGACAGCGATATCATTAAAGTTCTGTCACACAGAGCTCTTCATGCTCAGCCCTTGTGCCTTTCAAAGATCAATACTATCATCTCCTCCTCAATGCTATCTCATTCACAGCAATGATCTATTTTTGTCTTTGTTTTATATCCTGTACATATGGCTGTCATGTATAAAACAAGCTGTATTTTCAGTGTTTTTTTTAAATAAAACAATTACTCATGCTTATGGCAGAGCCTGTATTTTATCCACCTTTGTTGTTTTGTTTTAAAGCAGCTGGAAACTTTTCCTCAGAATGAGCTGCAGGCCAGACGCTTTGAAACCAGCTTTTACCAGTTTCTTTTGTTTGTTTGTTTACATGAGTCACAGTTAACTCCCTTTAAATATGTTTAATTGTGTACTCTGTTCCCTAATGATACCCCTGGCTGTTTGTCTAACTTCTACATACATCCTGCAGCAGCATTTGACATTTACCTCGACACAGTTTTCATCTACCGGTAGATCCCATCTCTATCTGTTTATTCAGCCATTATTCGTGGGTTTTGGAATAGTTTTAACTACTTTTTCCCCCCTCAATTCTCAAGCCCACAAGAACACTCAGTTCTACACGTGTGGGCAGTAATCCTATTTTTTCTTTTTAATACTGAACAAACATTTGTGCAATGAAAGGCCTTCGATCAAATAAAACTTTGAACTAGTTATAAGTAAGTAACTTTATCAATGAGTGCACCTTTGCCTCTGAATTGACACAGAACAAAGAGCTAACAGAACAACAGCCAAGCGCCATGGGGAAGAAGACACTCAATAACACAATTGCTTAAAAAAAGGGAAATGCATTTAAAGTTGTGTTCCTCAAGTATTCCCTACAGCCAACATAATAAACTTTACATATTTCCCACTATCAATGTTCCAGTTTTCTCACGGTAACAAAGTCATGTAAAAGAGGATCCATTTAGAGATGAAAATCGAAACACTCTTGGTCATACACACACGCAAACACACACACACGCTTTTTCCCGTAGGGCTGGACTATCGTACATCTATTTTCTATTATTTATATTACTATTATATCTTTTTACGATATGTTTCTATTGTAACATCAAAAATCCAGCTGCCGAACTTCATTACAGCAACATGATGTAATTTAGAAGATTATCTAAGTTGTGATTGTTGCACACAGGAGCAAAGCTGGAGCGAACCATAGAGGCTCTGTTCTTATAACGTGGAGTATACAAACAGGCTTCACCATGTGGTTATTTCATATAGACTATTGATTTATTGAATTACCAGGAAAAAATACTATAAGTTGATATTAATGTATAGACGCCTAACATTTGTGTTAAAATATCCTTTTTTTAAATTGATCTTATGTAATATTCTAATTTTCTGAGACTCTGAATTACAGGTTTTCATTATCTGTAAGCCATTTCACTCTATGTGTAATGACTGTAATATACGAGTTTCACTTTCTGAAATAATTGACAAAAAATATTGAACTTTTTCACGATATTCTAATTTTTCGAGATGTACCTGTAGACTATTGATTTATTGAATTGCCAGGGGAAAATAGAATAAGGTGATATAAATGTTATTTAGATTATTTAGATTCATGTTATTGAGATATGAAATTACCTATATGGGGTTAGAAGATTCTGGCCATATTGCCCAGCCCTACCTTCTCTCCATGATTCCCTCTTCCCTCCTGTCTCCACACACTCACACTGCCCTCTAGTGGTATCACACAGAATTACACCAGTCTGTCAACATTGTGGCTGCTACTCATTACTTGTTAGTTACTCAACAGCATGTCAGTTTCATTGTATAAAGATAAATGTACCTCCAATTCTTGCACAAGGCAAATCTTTATTAAAGTCTCCAGGTATCTTATTGATGACACTTGTGCTATAATAATCCCAGAGTCACAACAACATCGAACAGTCAACTTTGTCAGGGTTTGGTTTCAAATAAATTATTTACAGGCTGCGTTATGTGATACCAATGTGTTTCCCACCACCTTACAGTTTAGATTTTAATATTCACAAGATAAAAACACAGTTCCATGAACAGGAAGTCGACTGTGTGTGCTGTGTAGGCTTCTTTCCATCAAAAGGCACTCAAAGAGACACTTCCACTGCATGGTTAAAATAAATGAACTCATTAATCATCATTATTTATAAACTGTTGGACTGAATATTAATGAGACCAATCCGACCCGAGATCTGAGCTACTAAAGAGAAGTTCAAATAATCCTAATTATCTCTGTCAGTGTTTCACCTATATGTTTGTACCTTCATTCATTCTGCTCTTCCTGATGAGATTCCAGGTATTGAATCCAGCTTTTTTTTAATACATTATATCAAATATAAAAACAACCTTTCTTTGGAAAATGTGGGTTGAAATGGAGGCATGCGTTGAATAAATATGGATGTGATTGGATAGGCATAAATGGATTGTAGGCATAAGTGTGAGAGGAGATAATGGCCTGAAGGTTTAATGTGATGTTTAATGTTGTGATGTTTAATATTCAAACAAACCCAAATGGTCAATATTAAATACTTACATAATTATGAAATAAATAGTTACATAAAAAAATTGGAATAAATCAAACTTTGGTATTATTGTAAAAATTTAAATGAAAGCTGATATCATTAATCTTATTAGAATACATTTTTATTTCATGACAATATATATATATATATATATATATATATATATATTTTTTTTTTTTACTTTTTGGATTTTTGTGCATTTTTGTGCTTTTGTTCTCTATGATTGTAGAGTGATTATGAAAGGGCCTCTATACCTTGTTATCCTGAGAAGATTATCTCGGAAAAACAGTTTTTATTATTTTGAGATAATTACATGAATAATTTGTAAACTCAAGAAAAATAAAACTGACTTATGATGGGAAAACAAATTCAATAAAATCCATGGCTGTTAGGACTCCCATATTTTATTTACGTCACCTTTTATTTCTTAATGTCACTTTTTATGACAGTGGTGTCACCTTCCAGCCAATCACAGGCCTCCCTGCTTCTTTATTTAATTTAGCTTCACAGCCACCAAATTTAGCCAGTTAGCTGCTGCTGGCTAGAAAAACATGCCACCTACCTTACTATACAATCATGGGAAAAAAATATTAGACCACCCTTTTTCTTCAATTTCTTGTTCATTTTAATACCTGGTAAAACTAAAGGTACATCTGTTTGGACAAATATAAAATGATAACAAAAATAGCTGATAAGAGTTTAATTTAAGAACTGATATCTAGCCATTTTCAATGTTTTTTCTTGACAATATCCAAAATCATTATCAAGAAAACCATTGAAAATGGCTCGATATCAGCATTTATAAATTAAATGAGCTATTTTTGTTGTTATCATTATATATTTGTCAAAACAAATGTAACTTTAGTTGTACCAGCCACTAAAATGAATAATAAAGTGAAGAAAACAATTTTTCCATGATTGTATATACTATATAAACATATAAACAGGTTTATTTTTGCTGCAAAGTTGACATTTTAACATGGTTGTTGATGGAGCTAAAGACGATTACTTTGGGTCAATACAGAGATCACGCACTATGAACTTCATTCACTCATTTATTGACCCTAAAAACCTTGTCTTCTTAGAAGTGGATTTTCTTCTAACACGAGACAAAATAAGAGCGTCATTGTGGAACAGAATGCGGCACAAAAACATTTTATCTCGGCTGTTGTTGGAAGCCAAAGCCTGATTGAGAACAACTTTAACATTGTTGTTCCTCAAGCTAACAGGAGCTAATTAAATAAGTAAAGGTCTAAATGTGGAAGCAGTTGTTGAATCAGAGAGGCATGGGGCATATCATAATGATGAGTTCAGCTGGAATAATTTCCTTCTGTCAATTTTTTTGGCTCATTTTTTGACATTTTTATTCACTTTATCTTTTTTTCATTATTTAATATTGAACATGTTGGGGTTCCATACAAATGGCTTTAAGGTAACGTCTCAACTGTTCTCATTAGTAAACCAACACAGAGTATTAAACATGAATTTGGGTACTTACCGTATTGAAATCTAGCTATGATCAGGTTATAATGGCTATCAGTGAGCAGCTACAGTAGCTTTTCCTTTCAGCAAATCTACCACTGAACACTTTCACAGTGCAAACTCTTTCTCCAGCAGGCGTTAGCAGGTCGCAGTCAGACAAACAAACATGACAAGAGTCCAGCTGAGTCTCAAACTTTGGTTCAACTTTCATTATCATCCACTCTCTTTATGTGTTAAGCCACTTGGATTTGTAGTGCAGTACAATCAGCGAGGATCTGCTCCTGTCTCGTCTCTCTCACTGGTTATAGTCTGTACAAGGTTGCAATGTATTCTGAGGATTATGAATCATGAAAAGGAGGAGGCGTGGCTCAGGTCTTGGCATCACTGTTTTAAATCAACATCAGAGCATGGACACACTGCACTGACAGTATCAGTCTTTAAGAGTGTGCTGGAGTATAACTGTACACATCAGGAGAAGGCCAAACGTGCAGTAAAGCTGAAGTGTTGAGAAGGTTATTACAGTCACACACACACATGCACACGGACAGAACAGTGAGAGCGTTAGGATGCTTCTTGTGCTTCAACATCAACGAAGAGCCGTACACAGGCGCCCCAAGGATAAAACAATGTCTTTAATATAGAAGTAAAGTGTGTAGCAGGGAAAATATCCCCCCAGAAAACTGGCCTGAGTGCAGCCAAGGCGCAAGAGACATCTCCGACAGATGGAGTCCACTGAAGTGTTACTACCTGTCAGCCTCACACGCTGCAGACAGCTCGATCAGCAGAAGCACTGCCGGCTGCCCTTGGTGACCTCCTCCGAGGAATGGACGGTGTTGGGAACAAACCCGCTCTTGACGCCCTCCCAGCCATCCTGGATCTTGATGTCCCCGCTCCGTACCAGCTCGAAGATGTCCTTCGTCAGGTCCACAAACGCCTGAAGTTAAAGAGGAAAAATTTAAAACCATATCGTACAAATCATCATATGAATCAAAGCTGATTTGCACATTAATGAATGGGCTAACCTAGGTCCAACGGCCCCAGGGCCTCCTCTAAAGATTGAGAATAATTATGTACATGACGATGCAATACAGCGACATCTGGTGGTAGAAGTGATTGGGATGGTGCGGCACTAAGAAGCCCCCTCCTCTCCTCGCATATTTTTCATGTTGATACAAGATTTTTTTTAAATCACAACATATACAGGTGCATCTCAATAAATTAGAATATCATGGAAAAGTTTATTTATGTCAGTAATTAAATTCAAAAGGTGGAAATAACATATTAGATCCATTACACAGAATGAAACTTTTCATGTCTTAATGTATTTAATTTCTTCTAATTGTAATGATTATAGCTTACATTTAATGAAGATCGAAAATTTAGTGTCTCAAAATATTTTAATATTACGAAAGACCAATTTTAAAAAGTATGTTTAATATGGAAATGTTGGCCTCTGAAAAGTATGTCCATCTATATGACTCAATACTTGGTTGGGGCTGTTTAACTTGAACTACTTGAAATTGACTTTTCCATCATATTCTAATGCAGGGATTCCCAAAGTGTGGTGCGCGTACCCTCAGGGGTGCACGGGCTGCCGCTAGGGGGTGCGCGAGATGAAAAAATGTAATGGCAGTCTGATAATTACACAATTACATTTTTTTCCCCACACAATAAAGAAGTGTAAATAGTTTGATTTCCTTTGTAAAATGTAAAATCAAAAACTGTAATATTCATTAATTAATAAATGCAAGCTATTCAAATGCACTTCACCTTAAAATGAAGCGTCGAAGAAGTTATCTTCTTCCATTTTTCCAACCTGTGTTATGATGACAGGTTGTGTAACCTCCACAGTCATTTAAACTTGCTGCAATTTTTGTTCAACACGGCTCAAAATATTATAACATTTTCCCAACTTATCTGCTTTCTGCCTCCGATCCTGAGCCTGTCATCATCCTCTTTGCTCTCAAAAGTGGAAGCTTGCGCATAACTTTGTTGCATTAACTCATTAGTTTCAGATTAATTCAAATGCGAGAGCGCATTATTGTGATCGTGGTTATTTTATTATGTGTGTTCTGGTCATTTGAGCATGATTAAACATGTCGCCTTTAATATGGCTATAAAAAAGCTTATTGCATTCTGTTTTTCTGAAGGTGTGGGGGTTTTGGGGTGCGTCAACCCAGTTGGGACATAGAAGGGGGTGCGCGGCTAAAAAAGTTTGGGAAACGCTGTTCTAATGTATTGAGATGCACCTCTATATCCAACATGCAGCTTAGTAGACGGCACACAAAGCAACAGGCAAGACAACCACATATAGCCTAATAGTTAGCGACAATGAAGCGTTCACACCCAAGTGGCGCTCAGAAAAGGAAGAGAACCAAACAAAATAAATAAATAATGTGTCAACCACTTAGGGATGGGGGGGGGCTCATAAAGTTTTGTAGCCCAGGGGCCTCCAGTGATGTTAATGCACCCCTGGCCACTACGTGTGGTTTCACAGCTGATCTTGTGAAGAAAAAGTAAAATCTCATCCACACCTTCTCCACGTTGATAGATTTTCGTGCCGATGTCTCCACGTAGCGCATCCCGAAGGCCCCCGCCAGCTTCTCTGCCTCCTGCTGGGTCACCTGGCGCTGGGCCTCCAGGTCACACTTGTGACCGACCAGCAGGAAGACGATGTTGTGCGGCTGGACGTGGCTCTGGGCCTCCTCCAGCCAGTTGTGGACGTTTTGGAAGGAACGGCGGTTTGTGATGTCGAAGAGCAAGAGTCCACCCACGGAGTTACGGTAGTAAGCTCTGGTGATGGACCTGGAGGAGAAGACAGAGGGACTGGGAATGTCAATTTGTTGCTTTGGCTGAAAACTAAAACTACTTAACTACTTACCCCTCCTGTCAAATTGACCCATTTCAAAGTTTTGAAAATAAAAAAATAAAAAAAGTAGTTAAAAGGATATTTTCATAAAAATTAAAAACAATTAAAATGTAAAATAAAATTTAGAAAAACATCAATGTCATGTGAAACCGTTATATTTAATATGTAGGTCTACCAATGTACATTAAAAAAAAGTTTTAACGTGCATTTTTAATGAAAATTTTGTTAATTTTCCTCATTGAACAATGATCTGTGAGAGGTAAAGAACACCATTGTACTAAATATTGACTGAAATGGTTAGTAATGGAGTTATTAATGAAATAAACTGTATATTGGGATATTTTAGCTTCTGACACTTTTGGATAATTAAACATGCCCTGATTTATTGCTGTTCCTGAAAAAACAAACATAACATGAGGGTTAAGAGATTCCCCAAAAATGCACTTTTTACTTGAGTAATGAAGGGAGAGGAACTGTTAACTGCTGGTTGTGATGGGATACAAACTATTGGCACTATTCTGTATTTTCATTATTATTATATAATATGTTCCTTATGAAGACATAAATTGTTTTTAAAAAAGGGCATAAATACACAGGTTAGTTAATTTCCTAAATAAGTAGGGCACTGTGGTTTAGAAAATGTTAATCAAACAAGGAAGAAGGAATTTCAGGATTTGGATACAGAGTGAATGTACTTGTTAGCAGGATCGATGTTTTGGAATGTTCATGGGGTTTTTGGACAACATCACTAGACTTATCTTTTCATATACAGGTGCATCTCAATACATTAGAACAGCGGTTCCCAAAGTGTGGTGCGTGGACCCCTGGGGGTGCATGAGCTGCCGCTAGGGGGTGCGCGAGATGAAAAATGTAATGGCGGTCTGGTAATGACACAATTAATTTTTTTTAAGACGTGTATTAATTAATTAATAAATACAGGCTATTCAATTTTGTGTAATTTTTTGTTCATTTCTGCATCTATTTTTTGGTTGTTTGGTAATTTTTACATGTATTTTTGGTCAATTTGTGTCTATTTTGATAATTTTGTGTCCTCTTTGGTCATTTTTGCATCTATTTTTGGTTGTTTTGGATCTTATAATGAAGCGTAGAAGAAGTTACCTTCTTGTTCTTGTATCATTTTTCCAGCCTGTGTTATGATGACGGGATTGTGTTCACTCCACGCTCATTTAAATTTGCTGCAATTTTTGTTCAATGCAGCTCAAAATATTATAACATTTGTCCCAACTGATCTGCTTTCTGCCTCTGATCCTGAGCCTGTCATCATCCTCCACCTTTAATATGGCTACAAAAAATATTATTGCATTTTGTTTTTTTTGAAGGTGTGGGGGATTGGGGGTGCGTCAACCCAGTTGGGACATAGAAGGGGGTGCACGGCTAAAAAAGTTTGGGAACCGCTGCATTAGAATATGATGGAAAAGTCCATTTCCAGTAGTTCAAGTCAAATAGCCCCAACCAAGTATTGAGTCATATAGATGGACATACTTTTCAGAGGCCAACATTTCCATATTAAACATACTTTTTAAAATTGGTCTTTTGTAATATTACTTTTTTTGAGACACTGAATTTTAGGTCTTCATTAAATGTAAGCCATAATCATTAGAAGAAATTAAATAAATTAAGACATGAAATGTGTCATTCTGTGTGTAATGGATCTATATAATGTGTTATTTTCTACTTTTTGAATTTAACTACTGACATACATGAACCTTTCTATGATATTGTAATTTGTTGAGATGCACCTGTATGCTCTGTGGGGTTTGAATGACTCCATATTTAAAAGCAGCAGAGATCTGGGTGATTTTTGTTTTTTTTACAGGGTATGATGCAGTTTTGTGGATGTATGAAGAGAAGATGGAGGGGGAAAGACAGATGTGTTCACCTGAACCTCTCCTGACCCGCAGTGTCCCAGATCTGGAGTTTGATTCTTTTGCCTGGCTCGATCTCCACCAGACGGGAGAAGAAGTCCACCCCCACCGTGGGGTCTGACACCTGGGCGAAGCGGCCCTCAGTGAACCTCCGGATCAGACACGACTTGCCGACCGTGGAGTCTCCGATGACAATCAGACGAAACTGATAAAGCCATATTGTCTCCATGTCTCACCTGTATAAGATCTGTAAAAGAATCAAATTGAATCATTCCCTCATCAGTCACTGTGCTCCATATTAGGCTGTCAAAGGTCTTGTTTTGTCCAAGAAACCAGAAGAAATCCAAAACCCAAAGACACTTAGTTTACCATCATCATGCAGTCGTTTGCAAAAAAAAAAAAATTTCAAAATACAGCATTTAAATGATCTAATCTATATTACTACATATTGTTCATGTCCCAATGCATCTTATTTTTAGAAGAGATAACTGGAAAGTGAAAAGAAAGTTGATGAAAAGATGAAGATTGAGCTTTATTTACTAATTATACTGAGAAAATGTTGAGACAATTGAAAGTGCAAAAAAAAGTGTAGTGAGTGGTTTTAATGTAAGAACTATACGAGAAGAAAACTAGTTTCTATGTGAAACTGCCCACATAAGGTGGGAAAGGTGTTTTGTTTTTTTAGGGGTAATGTGTATTTTTTAAACTGTGCCTTTAAGACAGCAGTGTGCTTTCTGTCAGAATATATGAAATTTATAACATAACCTTTTCTTGCTCCTTGGCTGCAGTTTTGCTCAATAACAATACCAATCCTTCCAAAGGCATACAATAACAGCTAATGATATAGATGTGACTGGATCTATAAATGAGATAATAACCCAAAGGTTTCATGTGATGTTTAATATTAACGTAACAAAATAAATAGTTACACTTTAAAAAATTGCATAAAATCTAACTTTGGAATTGTTTTTAAAAATAAAATGAAAGCTGATATCATTATTCTTATTAGAATACATTTCTATTTCATGGCAAAAAATATATATTTTTTTACTTTTTGGATTTTAGTACTTTGTGCTTTTGTTCATTAAATTATTTTTTGAGTGAATATGAAAGGGCCTCTATGGCTTGTTATCTCAGGAAACAAAGTTTGTTATAAAATGATGATGGAAAAACAATTTATTTTGAGATAATTACATACATTTCTAAACCTAAGACAACAAATAAAATTGACTTATGATGGGGAAAACAAATTAAATAAAATCCATGGCTATTAGCACTGCCATAAATTAATTTTTGACACATTTTATTTCTTAATGTCACTTTTCATGACAACAATACCAATCTTTCCAAAGGCATGCAATGACAGTTGATAAAACAATTCAGATTTGTATTTGTAGTTATTTATTTTTAGCATAGGAAAGGACAACTACAAAAAACAGAAATTAAACAAGAATAGTAAGTGTGGGAGAGGTTAAAAAACCCTATATGCCCTTATAAAAAGCACCTCCCCAAGAAAGTATACAAAAATTCAAAAATAAATCAACGAGAGAAAGCAACAACAAATAACAAAAAAGAAAGCAATACAAGTGTCATTTTATAGCGCACACACACACACACACACACACACAAAAGTCACAAATAAAAACATGGGTGTGTATAAACGTAAAATAATTGTATTTGAGTGAGTATGTATACAAGATAATGATCCAATCACAACTATACTGGAAAATAAACTATTAGGAGTCTTGATTTAACAGGTAAGCTTCCAGTCTTAACTTAAAATTATTGTTGATCCAACACACTTTAAATCTTCCACAACAGAATGAAATCTTCATCTTTAAAAATAGAGTGTGTGTTTAAACAGATTCAGATTAAAATCGTGTATTTAACCCACAGACTGTGTGGAGCACATGGATAATTCTTGGATTATGGCTGCCACCATGAGGGGAGAGTAATGGGCTCAGAGCATCTCACCAGCGTCCATGTGATTTACAGTTGGGTGATCTAATTTAAGGGGAAGGAGGGAGGGGGAGGCCACTCCTCTCCAACTCAATAAACATTGGTGTAGTCAGCCCCAATGTGGATAGTAGGCTGGATGTTACACAGCCATAACACACAATGAGGCCTTGAGGTAGCAAAACATAAGCTCGCCTGCTAATCAAGATTGCTGCTTTATAATAAATGTTTGCTTCCTAGAATACCTCCAGTGTTGCTAATAATTCCATATCATGCAAAGTTTATTAAAAAAATATGAGTAAATTATTTTAATTATGAGGCCCAACCCACTTAGCTTAATGCAAGTATGAGTTTTATTTATTTGTGCTTAAGAATCAGGACATTCTAATAAAAACAGTGACTTACCTTAAAATAAAGAAGAGCTCAGTACCTGTAAAAAGCAAACCCCATATCGATGATTACGTCTAAAAATGATCCTCCAGAGCAGCAGTGGTTGTGTTAGCTACAGAAATAACCTGCCAATAACGTGCAGCATATCATCCAGACGTCCTGTCCACCGCCAACGTGGGTGACCTGCTTTTAATAAAGATGAAAGGAGCCTGTTAAGATGATCCGAGCTGCTGCTTCATCTCACTGTTGATATTTCCGTGAGGATCCGCGGATGAAATGGCAGCAGGACACAACAGCATCACATCTCCTCCTCCACCTCCCTCATCAGCACCATTACCGTAACTACGCGCAGAGCAGCGCAGCAACAATTCTGCTGCCTTCAAAGGCTGCAGGAGCGAAAAAACCTGTAATTTCGAAGTGAGCGCACATCAATAAATCAAACGTTATATGTATAACACCTTTCATTCGGTTAAGTGCACTTTAAAGTGCTTCACGTATCACTAACAAGCTGATAATAGAGAAGAAATGTAGACCCTAAAAAATACAGCAAAACACAAAAACAGTTTATCAAATTGAGACCAATTCACACAGACAATAAAAATGAAAAAATAAAAATGAAGTTTTTTTTTAAAACAACCTAGTAAACGATTAAGAGTAGTTATAAATACAAAAGAATAAAAAAAATAGTGACAATAAAATGGATTCAAAAGCTATAATAATAACAACAAATAAAGGCTAGACTAAAAACGGATAAAATGGCCCAGACAAAGACTAAATATAATAAATTAGGTAGCCTATATTAAAAGGCTAAAATGTTTACAACATATGTCAAATAAAATTATGTAAAGAAATTAATATACAAACCATTCCTAATCAAATGCCTGGCTGAATAGATAGGTTTAAGGATTTTTTTAATGAACATGGGAGAGGACAACAACACCGACATCCTGTGTTGAAACACAGAAGTGCATATTTTCAAAATATATATTTATAGTTGCCTCTTAATGTTCGGCTATATATTTTGAATATTAAACTCTCTAGCTTATTTTATGAAGAAAAAAATACTATTTGGAACATTATTTTTGTAGGCCCTATTTCTATAGATAGATATATTAATTACATTGCAAATTAAAATTTCACATACAAAACACAGTCAAGTCAAATTTGTACTGTTTTATTGCTACTTTTATCTTTGAAAAGGCACTAAGCCTGAAATGCACTCAGCTGCGTGACAAATTTCAAAGCGGATTTTTTTTCCCTAGGAGCGTTTGAACGCATCACAAGTTAATAACAGGCGTGCTGGAGCTCACAGGAGCTCGGCAGCGAAGTAAACGGATTCAGACAGTCATGTGTGACCGGACGGGTGGACTACACTGATCTCAGGCGAGCTTCAACACTTCTTTTGCTAATCTCGGTGACACTGGGTCACTATAACATTTTTGTTTGTGCACTGGACTGAAGAAAATGTCCTAATTTCTCCTTTTCGTGACTTAATTCTAGCTGGTTAACAGTTCTGTTGCGATACTGTGCACCAGCATCCTTCAAAAAAAGTTACTGTAATTCTCCGAGGAGTTTTTTGTGTGTGTCTGCAGAGCTGCAGCCATGCAGCAGGAGCTTTTGTTTAAAGTCCTGGTCATCGGGGACCTGGGAGTAGGGAAAACGTCCATCATTAAGCGGTACGTGCACCAGATCTTCTCCCAGCACTACAGAGCCACCATCGGCGTGGACTTCGCCCTGAAGGTGCTGCAGTGGGACAGCGACACTGTGATCCGGCTACAGCTGTGGGACATAGCAGGTCTGTCAAACTTCAACCAGCACTTACAGGGTTTATTGTTGCATCATGTGATTGTTAAAACTATAAAGCTCTGCGGGATTTATTTTTTTCTGGAGGAAAGAATGCATATTTGAGGATTTTTGGAAACAAAACCCTTTTGTTTCACCTCCAGCAGCTGTGAAAACCTGCAAGTTCTTAAAGCTGCTTTGGAAATGAGCTTGTGAAATCAAGTTTTGGCAGTTTTAGGAAAGTAGAAGCATATGAAACACTGTGAACATTAAATATATTTTGACAGTATTGCAAATCATCAAATCAATAATATGAGCACAATAAGTACTTTTATTTAGGGTATCTTGGGTCTAATTTTTAAAACTTTTACTTAAGATTATGAATGCAGGACTTTAACTTAATACTACTTTACAAAATAGGCTATAGAATAAGACAGACTGCAACACTTTAATGCAAAAATGTGGCATTTTTTACTTGTTTTACTGTATGAACATAAGCAGATGAGATGAAGGTTTTTGTAGGGAGTGTGTGTCTGTCTGTCGGATGCCTGGGTCCCTCCCTGCCATTTGAAGCCTGGTTGAGGAATGTAGATCTTGTGCCTGCTGTGACTCCAGCAATCCCATGCTCATAATATCAGTCACATGATGGCAACTACTGTAGAATAAACACACACACACACATGCTATATTCATCACTAATACACCGTGCTGTGAGTTGATTCACTTTCACAGACTTGAAAAGTGTCTTTAGATAAATTTGTGTGTGTGTGATTGGCTGTCCTGTGTGTCTCAGGACAGGAGCGGTATGGGAACATGACTCGTGTCTATTACCGGGAGGCGGTGGGAGCTCTGGTGGTGTTTGACGTGACGAGGGCCTCCACGTTCGACGCCGTGCTGAAGTGGAAGGATGATCTGGACTCTAAGGTCAGCAAGGACTGAGGCCTTTCCTTCACACCTTTAACCCTTTGATGCACAACATACGGACACCCCTTCTAATACACATGGGTCAAAAATGACCCGCAATCATTTCCCATGTTACTTCATGCTGGCTGTGTGTTTCTTTGTGCTTTTTTAATCAATATATTTTATGATTGAATAGTCCAAGTATTATATTTTAATCATAAAATCATACTTTGTCATACTTTATGAAGAAACAGTTTTTGTATTATTTCATCAAGTTCACACACAAAAATGACCCATTCATCCAAATTTTTCAATTTCAAGATTTCAAATTAAATGACCTAATACTATAAAAAAATAATAATTTGTACTGTACTTATACTAAATACATGGACTAATAAATGATAAAATACATTTATTTCAAAGATGTATAATATAAAAACACTCAGCCATACATGAAATAACATTGAAAATAGATACAGGTCATTTTTGACCCGTGTTGTGCATTAGAAGCGTAGTGATACAAAAAGGGTTTTTATTCAAAAAGTACAAAGTTAAAACAAAAAAAAATTAGGATTTATAATGATCAAAAACAAGTTGAGGAAATACTGTATGATGAAATTAATTTATTGCAAAGATAATAAAAACTCAGTCGGGTCACTTTAGACCCATGTTGTGCATCAAAGGGTTAAGTTACATTAAGACAGTATTATTGTTTCCATTAAAGCAGTGGTTCTCAAAAAAATTTCAGTGATTTACCCCCTAACCAGGGCAAAGCATTTTTGGTTGAAAGGGAAAAAAAGACTTAAAAACAGAGCGCTGTGCCATCAGTCTGATTTATTAAACTTTGGAACTGATAAACACATACAAAATTCAAACATTTAAAAAAAACCCCACACATTTTAAATGTTAATAATCCATGACTAAATGTATTGCAAATATTTCTCATCACTGAAATGTCATGATTGAAACTAATTTAGTAAAAACAGTGACCATATAACCATTTAAAACTATAACTGCTACGCTTCAACCACGACTCCATCTTTGAGTTTTGAAGTGATTGACAGGTGATGCCAGGTGGCATATGACAGGTCGGGTCGAACCATCCTGGTATGGGGGAGACTCTGGGTTTCTAGGGGAATTAAATAGAGTAGCCTACTGAATATAAAATTAATTTTATGAACTTATACTTATATTTTCCTAAAATGTTTATTAAAGGATTTTTGAATGGATGCTACTTTTTAAATGTCTATTTTTAAATCTCACGTACCCCCATTTGAGAACCACTTCATTAAAGAAATACATTTCTCAAAGAGAAAGAAAGCTTAACCCACAGATACTGTACAGACATTAGAGGTGGGAATCATCAGAGACCCCACGATACGACTTGATCCCAATACTTGAGTCGCAATATGATGTTATTGCGATATGGTGAGTATTGCAATGCAATATATTGAGATTTAACTATTTAACTTAAATAGTTAAATAGTTAAGAATTTAATTTTTGTGGCCAAAAATTAAATTCAATCAAGAATTGTTTGTCAAATAAGAGAAAATCCTCACTCTAATCATCTCAGTTCAGTCTTTTTATTTCTCCACAATGAGAGTCAAACCCACAGACTGACCAACAAAGTATTCAGTCAAACTGAACTCAACTGATATCAAACATGTATGGACGACAACAACTGGTTGCTTTGGTTTTGAGTTGGATTTTGTAGTTACTGCAATTTTTCTATAATTATTTCTCTGAAATAAACCACAATTAAAATCTAAAACTTTGTCACAAGATAAAACAGACATCAAGGAGTTCATTTCTAGTTATAACTCGACTTTGACCAAAAATGTAGTTACTGCAGTTAGGCTTTGTAGGGCACGATAGCCTCCTGAAAAAAACAAAAACAGCGAAAATACTGACAGCCCACCGGCCGCCGGAACACTAAATATCAGTACTTGGCGGCGGCGATATAATCCACATTTTATTCAAAATATCCTGAATTTTCATTGCAGTATTTCAGTAGGTTGTTGTAGTCACCTGGGTTTCACTCACTGCAGAAACAAATTCAAAGTGAGATTATGCTTAGAAAGGATTTAACAGCTGTCAGAGGGACCAGTGTGTGTCGACAGCTCCAAAGTCCAGGACTCTTTAAAAGTAGTTTGAGGAGTTGTAGTTGGAAGCCCAAAATTCATGTAAAGTGACATCAACAGCCTGCACACAGCAGCAGAGGCAAAATATACTTTATGTGTCAGTATATTTCAACTAAAGCACATGTCAGATGCTTCTGAACTAAGGCTGGGCCATTCAGTTTATTTTCAATGACAATTTTGGCTTCAACAGTTATGAAGACAAGAATTGTAGCTGTATACTCCATACTGCCCCCTTCTTCCTGTAATTTTTTTTAATGTAGGTATCACTTTATCCTGTCTTCTCGGTTGGGGGGCATATGTTCTATGTGTTCTATATAGTAGTGTGGTCGATCGTACTGGTCGATGATGAACAAGACAATGATTATTTTACCATAGTCTCTCATTTTATTTTGTGTTATGTTATAAATCTGATGCATGCCATTCTTTACAGTGGTGCACTTTCAACCATTTAGAATATATTGAATATAGCTTACCAAAATGTTAATTATATATATAGTAACATTACAACAAAGTTAATCTTATTTTTTTAATCAAATATATTTTATGCTATTTAAGTGTTTATATTAATGTTATATTACATATTTATTTATGTTTTTACATATATTTTTATTATTGAAGAAAATCGGTTATAAAGTGACGTTAAAATAAAAAAAAGCTCGATAAGCATGTTATCAAAGTCAGTGAGTAATACAATCGTGAGTTAAATAATCTTTTTTTTTTTGGAGGAAAAAGCAGGTTAACCCCTTAGCGTTTCTGCAAATTAACCTTAAAACGCCTAAAAAAAAAAACCCCCAATGAAAATGTAAATTAATAGCAGTTCTTAAATAGTTTGAAGTAAATCTGTGGTTTTGGTCACATTTTAAAGGTAACACCCTGGAGTGTATTCCCAAGAGTCAGAATAACTGTAAGTGCTACTGTTATTGATTGATGGAAGTAAAAAAAAAAAAAAAGTTAGAAGTCCAGTTCTTGCTTTCTGCAAGATTATTCATTTTTACACCTTATTCCCCCTCATGTCATTCAGCCACTGATTTTATGGACAATAGACGAGCTGCTGCGGGTCTCTCGGCGGCTCCGCTGTCCCCCGGCTCGCTGTGAGATCACCAGCGTTACAGCAGCGAGCGGTAGCGGGACTAGTTGGTAGAAAAGGCTTTTGCCAAATCCTGTCGGAAGCAAGGCTAAAACATCCTTTTTCGTGGTGAAACAGGAGTGTAAAGTCAAACGCTGTTCTTCTTTTTGAAATAAACTTTGACTCTAAACTATCTAGAACACTGTCTACAGCTAGATCGAAAGAGCTTCGTGTCTGCTGCAGCCATGTTGGATCTGTAAGAAAACTAGAGAACTACAAGCTTCCGTCTGTCGAACAGTACGCGTCATCGTCTTGCCGTTCCTCCCCGCTCTGTGATTGGATCCCTAAAACAGGGCTAAGAAATAGCCATGGACATCAGACTGTCTTGCAGTTCGAAATTAAATTGAGCGCGCAAGGCAGTATGGATATACCCAGGCTAGGCCTGCAGATCATTACAGCTAGGACTTATTGGCCGGAAAACACAATGGGATCAAAGTAAAAAGTATTACCTACTCCCAGTTCAAATTTGATAAGGAGATCTCAAAAAATGACTATTTTACACAGGTTCATTTTAATAATTATGATTATGTATTTATGGGAACTCAATTAGCATCCTCTGTAACCATGGTGACATACCAAATATAAAAGTGTTTTACAAACTTTAAAACGTGAGGGTGACTTTAACAATTTATAAATGTGAAAGGTGTTAAAATTCAAATCAAAGATTTTATTTTACAACACATTTTCCGACAATTCCATTTTAATTGGCAGATATTAAAGGCTTTACAACCATCATCTCACCTGTCATTCTTTCTCCTCAGGTGACCCTGAATCATGGGAGGCCAGTTCCAGCTGTACTGCTGGCCAATAAGTCAGACCAGCTGTCCTCACAGCAGCCAAAACTCGACTCCTTCTGCAGGGAGAACGGCTTCGTTGGCTGGTTCGAGACCTCTGCAAAGGTACCAGAGAAGAGACACTGGATAAATGGCTCCAGAGGCACATTATCTCCGGAGCTTTCCACTCAAATAAGTGGAAAAGACATTTAGAGTTAGGTTGAGGTGGTATTTTCCACAAATAATTTAATATGTAGTGGTTTCTATGCAAATATAAAAGGTTAGAGGGTTTTTTTTGATTAACTACCAAATGGAAATAGTTTGAAAGGAGGCTTGACTTGAGGCAAAGACTAAAAGACTTAATTCAGGACTGAGTCAGTTATTTGCTATATACATAATTTACACAGTCAAGTTAACTCAATTTTACCGTGTGTTATTACAACAGAAGCTCACGATGAAAATAAATGATTCTGAAAACGACCGTGGGGCGTTTCAGTGCAAACACTAAAAGTCAGAAAACATTATTTACCATGCTCTCAAGAGAAAAAATAGAGGAATGTCTGCAGTCTGGTGTAAATTCACCTTCTGCTTTTCCTCCCGTTCAGAGCTCATCTAATGAGTTACACACCAGGGCGCGAGGCGGAGACAGTCATGTAGTTAGTGTCCTGTCTGTCTCAGCAGACGGAACACAAACAATCGTGTCGGCTTCTCATTAGTTTAGTAAGCGATGCCACAATAAAAAAGCGAGATATTCAATTAGGTGAAAATGAGATGTTATGATGCTCCATTCTGACTGAAAAGAGCTGCATTAGACATTTGTAGACAGATGTGGCCACTAATGGCAGAAGAAATAACAATCCTCATTTTGGAAAAGAGTAAATAAATCACTCTCTTACACATTAAGGTTCTGTGCTGCAGACTCACGACATATTGTTATATAACTGTCAGCTGAGTCAGTTCGCTAACGTAATGATTCTTCTCTGCTTGTGCTTCTGTTCCACTTTGTTTAAATACGACCGATAAAAGGTTTTAACCTTCCTCCGGTGTTAGGGTCGCCATCGACCCGTTTTTAGGTTTTAAATGCATAAAAGTACCACACAACTTGTTTATTGCATCAAGGCTTTTTAAATTTGTCAGGAACTCCTGAATACATTTCACTAAATTATACAGTGCCCTGGTGAAAATCATAACGTTTGTGTTTGAGTCGGTTTCGACCCAGTTATAATATAAGTTTATAAAACAATATTTAGTGCAAAAACTTAAATCATTAACATATTGTCAGCTCAATAAGACAACAGTCCACTGACAGCCAGCTCCTCTCCCAACCCCCTGAGCTTCAGTTAGAGGCTGAACAAACCAAACAAACAAAGACAGACATGTTCAGATATGCAAGACGCACAAGAATAATTCATTTCAGGGTTGGTGACTTGCACAGTACACATCTCCAGTTTGAAGCATTCTGGATCATATTTTACTGAAAATGAGCCAGGGGACATAGAGCAGTATCAACCAGAAGACACCGACATATCTGATGAGTCTGACGCAATAAAGACAGAAACATATTCTGCTTCTACAAAAGTATCTCTGCAATTACACACTAAAAGTGTCACGGTTTGCCACACATGCATCTTAAGACACACACATACACTTGAGGCTGTTTGTTATAATTGCTAAGCCAACCTGGGCTCGTATTTCCAAACACAGCTATCGGTCTCCTTTCCCTGCTTGTTGCAGTTACGCGAGAGTGAGACCTAAACTTGCCAGGGTGAGTGGGATTCTTCCCTACATCTGAGAGGGGTTATGCTGTTTTTCAGACTCACCCAGCCTCCTCATATGCGCACCGAAACGGGCTTTTTACTCCTTTTTCCCTCCCTGAGACTGCCAGCCAGAGTGTCGTTTGTTCAGTTTTTAAAAAGTGTACATACAAAGTTGTGGTGTGTGGGGAAAAACAAGAACAGGTTCAAATCTTGTGTCTTCTTCAAGGGTTCTCCTCCAGTGTCCTTTCCCCCAGAGTGGCTGCAGCTTGCTGTGCTTAATTGATTCCATCCACAGGTGCAGACTGTTGGGCTTGATGGAGTGAAAACACCACACCCCTCATGTGTGCACACATCAGTCTGAGCCTGTCACTTAAGCTAACCACACACTCCCTAGCAGACATTAAACTATGACTATAACTGTGACTCAAAACAGACACATTACTCTTTGCCGGTGGTTAGTCTGGACCAGTGATGGAATGTAACTACGTACATTTACTCAAGTATTACTGTACATAAGTATAGTTTTGGGGTACTTTGAACTTTACTGGAGTATTTCCATTTTATGTAACTTTATACTTCAACTTCACTACATTTTGAGGCAAATATTGTACTTTTTACACTTTTTACACACATCAATTTAAATTGATTACATTACATTGATTTTTTTAAAAATTAAACCTCATCAACTAAGAGATTATGATTCATCCTTTATTAATCCCACAATGGAGAAATTCAACATCTGCATTCAACCCATTATTTTTTGTGTGTTTACACACAAGTGAACACACCATGCAAGGAGCAGAAGGCTGCACATTACTGCACCCAGGGAGCTGTGTGAGGTGGTTAGGTACCTTGCTCAAGGGCACTTCAGCCCTTGACCCGTCAGTCCTGGGATTCAATACTAGCCCAATTCCTAACCTGTAGGCCACAGACTACAGACATAAGTAGAGCCCTATCTTTACAAAATTAAAACACTGTTCACATAAATATGCATATAAATAATTAATATATTTACAATACAAATAATCTGAGGGGGTGCATTCTGCATAATGAGTACCTTTGCATTTAATACATTAAATACATTTTGATGCTGATACTTTTACTGAAGTAAGTTTTGAATGCAGGACTTTTACTTGTAGTTGTAAGCGACCCAGAAAGCACTGAACCCAAAAGCATGATTTTAGAGTGTCCAAAACGAAATTTATTTAAGGTAGCAAAAAATAACTTAGGCAGCAAACAAAGGAAGCAAACTAAACTGAGGGAGAGAAGTAAAAAAAATTTTTAGCTGAAGTAGCAGGCAAGTCGAGACAGAGCAAAACCAGCAGGATGAGAGCAGGGCATGACAATCTGACAGAGGGTGAACAAGAATGGGTAGTATTTGACTGGGAGACTGAAGGGGAGGCTGATGAGGTTAATGATGGCCAGGTGTGGAAGTGGGCAGGAAAGCACAGGTGAGGGGAATGAGGTGATTGCAGGCCAGATGAGTGTGGCAGGATCTGCAATGACAGGAGAGTAATGCTGGGCTTAAACCAAAAGATTTCCACAGTCCCAGACTGAAAACTGAAAGTCTTTAGTAAATCTAGGAGTTTTACTGGAGTCACAGCACTCCCGTCATCTCCATCGTTAAGTTTAAGGTAGTAATCTGCACTGTTTCATATCAGTCTTTTCCTAGTCTTGGGTTTGTGATCATGTCAAACGTGTTTGATATTATCTCAAGTCGCAGTGACGTAACACAATCAACAACCAATAGATGAGCAGGGGAAAGGTCCCCAGTTCAAGACCGGGCAGTAAAACCACTTCCACAGGAAAAAGTAACATCACAATAATGCTAGTAAGCTCAGTCCTAAATAAAAATATAGTGATGTAATATATTTACGGCCATGAGTGGGATTTTTGGGGCCGCTGTTAAAATGTATTAATTAATGTATACATAAATAAGTAATAAATAACCGATGATTAATGTATGATTAACTAAATGAGAGTTGATAGAGCTGATAAATAATATGATAAATTTTATTGATAAATATTCAATTCAACAAATTATAATTAAATAGGACATAAATGTATATCATGGATTTATTTCTACATTTCCCTTTCCTTTATTCTTCCTTATATCTATTTTTACTGTAAAATAGTCAACTTTTCATGTCAGAAAAACAACCCTTTTTCAGCTTTGTGAGGAGGCATTTTGTGGCGTCTTCTCTCTCTCTCTCTTTTTCTCAACACAAACCACTGCACACACTAGAGCAGCTGTAGCCAAAAGCTGCTTCTCCTCCAGTTTGTAAGTTTTTACTAAGAGCATGATGGGGAAAAATGCTAAAAGAATCTAGTTGTAGATTCTTGTAAATAGTTACACTGCAAAATTCACTGTCTGTCTAAAATCTCTGTCTGAGACTAGGCTGGGAGTAAAAACTCTAAACGCTTGTCTTTAGATGTGAGCAGGTGTGAGCTGATAGTTGTCCGACAGTCTTTTCCAAATCTTTTCAAAGTCTCCTGAAGTTTAGGTAGCATTAGTGATAAGCATATTAACTGTTGATAAACAAAAACAGTCCCTAATCAGGTGATCCTGTGACAGTAGTGGAGTAATTTCACAGTGTGGTTTTAGTACTTTTACTTAAGTAAGGGATCTGAATACTTTTTCCACCACAGAGTAATGGATCTCTAAACTGACATTCTCAACATTACAGCAGTGTTGTTATGGCTGTGTGTAGCAAAAGAGAGCCTTGGTAGCTGTGTTTACAGTGCACACCACGATACTGTGCATGCATACACAGTGGCGGTTCTAGACCAATTTTACTGTGGGGGCCAAGGAGGGGCCAGTGTTTAATCAGAGGGGCACATTAAAAATAGTCAGAAATTATATTTAAGCATTTAAAACCTTTATTTTAGCTAAAAGTCTCATATTTGGAAGAACTACATTGATTGAAGCAATGAGACTTACCAACATTAACAGTTATTTTTGTACGACAATGACATTTCTCATTTTTGTACACAATAACTTTTTTTTTATTTTGAAAGTGCAGTACAGTGAGAATGATCTTTATAGTTAGCTTTTATTGCACTATTAAACTATTATACAATGTACACATTCTGGGTTCCTTTTGTGTATGATGAGATATTGTTTGACCAAAAAAATAGGTAAAAATTGTTCCATTGTTAATCGTTATAAATTGACCATTTTATTATTAATTTGGCACAGGGGCCACAGCAGGGGCCAAGGGCTTCTTCACAGGGGCAGTGGCCCCTGGAGGCCCCTGTGTAGAACCGCCACTGTGCATACACAGTGCCGAAAAAAATTATAAAAAAATGTAATAAGTAATGACTTCTTCTCAGGTGTGCACTTTTATTTCCTCCCACAGGAAAATGCAAACATTGACGAGGCAGCACGCTGCTTGGTGGAGCACATCCTGAACAACGAGGAGAGCCCGGTGGCAGAGAGAGACCGCAGCGCCGTCGTCCTGTCTGGATACACCAACACCACCAAGGATCAATTCAACTGCTCGTCATGTGTGAAATGGTGACTCCTGACCGTGAGGTGAACAGCTGTGAGAACACAGAAATAAGTTTGGCTCAGGGATTGTTTGTAAAGGTCATAGTTATTAAGGAAAAGAAAAAGAGCTTTTTAGCAATGTTAATGTTGGTCACACTGCAGGCCAACAGGATGTTTGGAGCACAAAAGATTGGAGTTCAATTAAATTTTACTCGATTCCTGCAAAGAGTTTTGTTTTCTTAAACTAAAAATGTTTCAATTTTTTTTAGATTTTAGAAAAAAAGGCACTTAGTGTGTCAGACTGATATGTCGACTTCTTGTTTGTCGTTAACGACAACAAAAAAATTGTCAAACAAAAAATTGTACAGTATTATTTCTTTCTTAGAGGTATTAAAACGTTTTTTTTAAGTAGTTACATTTGCACATGAAAAGTGGACAATTTCTTGTTTACACTCTATGATGTTACCCACATCTATTGTTGATAAGCACACTTCTATACTATTATAGCGATGCTTCTCTTGCCCGCTTATTTGACATAAAACTTTTGTCTGCAGCATAGAAAATAAAAACATGAAGCCTTCTTGCATTCTTTGCACTTTTGCTCAGACAATCATCATCTAGTTTATTATGTCCGTAAGCAAGAGTGTGTAAAATAAAGTGAGAACAGTTAAAACTGTGCATGCTGAAAATGGAAAATGAAAATGTGCTGGTTAAAGAAAAATGTACTGGACAGTTTAATAGCCTCCTATCTGTCATCTGTGCTATCCATCTGCTAAAGATCACTGCCTTATTTCTTTGCTAATCAAATAAAAGCTTTCTATTTATACATCATTAATAAAGAGGATTTGTTCCTTGTTTTAACATTTGGCCTGCTCATACGTAAAGACATTCTCTTTCACTGGATCATGGACTGGACAGGCTGCTCCCTCATGCTACCGGGAAATTCACACAAGAATCCCTGGCAGTGAGAATAGACATGACTGTTGTTGGGGTGAATAGGAGTCAGTTTAGCAGATATGTCCATTAAATGTGCAATTGAAGTGGTGGATGCAACCTAAAGGTTATGAGTGGATTTAGTGATTGAGTGGATTTTCTTTAATTAGAAATAGCAGAGATAAAATGTGAACCACTTTACAGAATCTGTGGTTCTTTCAGTACTGCTTTGTACCTGTCACCAGCAAGGTTATAATAGTTTGGCATTTTTCATTAGTTTTAGTTTTAATTTTGTTGTGAATTTTTGTTTTCAAATTCAGCTAGTTTTTAAAGTGAGTTTTCCAGTTTTAGTTTAGTTTTTATTAGTTTTAGTGTTAGTTTTAGTTTTTTTGTAATGGGCTATATGTTGGGTGCGTGATTCAAAGAGGTCATAATAAATGTTTCCTTTATTTCCTTTGGTTTATCCATCTCAGCCCCAATAAGGTTATTAACTCTTACAGTTCTGGGTGTTTTGAATTTTGGTTCCAGTGTAGACATCCCAGTCTCAGTAAACATATTTACCATGTGTTGCATGTTCAAATAAATTCACTGAATTATGAATGAAAAAAGTTGACAAAAACAAAAACTAAGGACATTTTCACTATAATTAGGGCCCGAGGAGGCAACGACCTGCGAGGTCCCTATTGTATTTCTAATGATTTTTTTTTTTTTTCTTCTTCCCAAATGATCGCATTTTTCACTGCCTGAACATACCCCAAAACTCATGAAACTTTAAATATAAGTCAGACATGGTGAACATTTTTATAATCTATTGTAATAATAATAATAAAGGAAAGTGCGTTTAGGCTAATAACTTCCACATACTTTATCACACATTTAAAAAACTTATATCCACACGTTAACTGAGTTGTGCTGAATCTCGTGATATAGGCGCCTCCCGTTTCAACTTAAGACAGTGGGAGTTAAGAAATGGCAAGTTAAATAAAAAATTAAAAAATTAAATTAAAAAATTATTAAAAGTTCTTAGAGGTCCAGACTATACTTAGATATTGATGTGAACTAAAATACGAATAGCAAAAAAAAAAAGAAGACAGAAAAATAAACAATAAAACAGCAAAATAAAATAAAACTTGTTTTGGCTGTAAAAAACGTAGATAAAGGTTAAAATGTATATATAGAAATAGTAAAAACATACATAAAAGCAACAATAAATAAACACCTGTGCAAAGCATAGCAGGGACAAAACTGTTTTTGTGTCTTTTTGTTCTACACCTAGGGATTGTAAACCTACGCCCAGAGGGGAGGAGCTGAAACTCTGTGTGCAATGGATGGGAACTGTCATTTAAAATTGAACCAGTAATGCGCTGTAATTGTTTTGTGTACAAGGTCTCCACGTTGAGCTGTGGCTCACCAATCAGTCTGCTAGACCACTTTGCTATTTGGTTGACTGAGTTTTTATTTTTCAATGAGAGGTTGCCGTCGGGGTGTGTGCGTTACAGGGGCCAGTCTATACCACCCCTATGAATTTCATTGCCTTAAGTGTTATAGTGTGGCCACGGTACCAAATATGAAATTAGACTGCCACCACAGTGCCACCTAGGGGCCGATCAATAAAACCTTAAAGGGTTATCCTCAGGAGGGCATTGACAATAATTGTACCAAGTTTTGTATAATAATGCACAAACTATCTACCTACCCTTTAATCCTCATACAGTGTCTGAAGGAGGACTCTTAACTGATATGTATAAGTTAGAAGAGGCAGGTAGCAATGGTGGAAAGTAACTATGTACATTTACTCAAGTACTGGACTTAAAGTACAATTTTGAGGTACTTTTATGTACATTTTATGTAACTTTATACTTCTACTCCACTACATTTTGAGACATATATTGTACTTTTTATTCCTCTACATTTAGCTGATAGCTTTACTTCCTTTTCAGGTCAAGATTGAAAATGAAAAACATGATACATTTAAAATGATTACCCATTTTTATAAATTAAACCACTTAAAAGTTTATTAGGTAGTTAAAATGAGCGGAGTGGAGTCATTTCACAGTGTGGTATTAGTACTTTTACTGAAGTAAAGGATCTGAACACTTCTTCCACCACTGTCTTTTTTACTTCTTTACTTTTTTTTACATTTATTTATTTTTCTTTATTTTCTTTAATTTTTTATTTTTTATTTTTTTATTTGTATTTATTTATTTATTTGTTTTTTATTATTTTATTTCCACTTCTTCCACCACTGTCTTTTTTACTTCTTTACTTTTTTTTTTACATTTATTTTTTTTCTTTATTATTTTTTTAATTATTTATTTATTATTATTTTTTAAATTTTTAAATTTTTATTATTATTTTTTCTGCGTTTCTGCGCACGCGCGGCTTTTTTCGCTTCTGCGCATGCGCAATGGCCAGAAATACCGCGCGTGCGCAGACGCGAAAAAGACCGCGCATGCGCAGAAGCGCCGGAAAGCCGGGCATGCACTGTCTTTTTCGCTTCTGCGCACGCGCGGTATTTCTGGCCATTGCGCATGCGCAGAAGCGAAAACTGCGCAAAAAGCGGAAAAAGCCGCACATGCGCAGCAACGCAGAAAAAATAATAATAAAATAAATAAATAAATAAACAAAAATAATAATAAAAAATAATAATGAAATAATAAAAAATAAAGACAATAAAGCAAAATAAATAAATGTAAAAAAAAATAAATGTAAATAAAAGTAAAGAAGTAAAAAAGACAGTGGTGGAAGAAGTGTTCAGATCCTTTACTTCAGTAAAAGTACTAATACCACACTGTGAAATGACTCCACTCCGCTCATTTTAACTACCTAATAAACTTTTAAGTTGTTTAATTTGTAAAAATGGGTAATCATTTTAAATGTATCATGTTTTTCATTTTAATCTTGACCTGAAAAGGAAGTAAAGCTGTCAGCTAAATGTAGAGGAATAAAAAGTACAATATATGTCTCAAAATGTAGTGGAGTAGAAGTAGAAAGTTACATAAAATGTACATAAAAGTACCTCAAAATTTTACTTTAAGTCCAGTATTTGAGTAAATGTACATAGTTACTTTCCACCATTGCTACCTGCCTCTTCTAACTTATACATATCAGTTATACAAAACTTGGTGGCACTGTGGTGGCAGTCTAATTTCATATTTGGTACCGTGGCCACACTTTAACACTTAAGGCAAATGTATATGCTGTTTTTTGTGTTACTCATTACAGTTGTAGCAGAAAATAATATGAAATATAATCCCTCACTTATGCATCTCAACAGATTTCCAACATGTCATTCACAATTGCATATGACATAAATGCAAGAAACTGTCAAAAAGCACAGGCAATAGTCTTTGGAGGTCTGCATTTTGAAATGAGCATGTAGGAGGAGTTTGGAGCATGTTGGTGGGGGCAAGGGATGATGTTTTTTCTTCATAGTAGGACCCAATATGCTCATTATTTCTTTTTAAATCAACACCAGGTGATTATCTTTTGTCACCCATTTCGGGCTTGACTGGTGTTTTTAAGTATTTTAGGCCAATTCCACGATTAACGTCCGTAGGAGTCGGTGACAGTTCTTATTTAAGTGCCGTTTCAGCTCCTCCACCTCCTCCAGGTCAGCTATCATCGTTTGCATTGTTAGATCGGCCAAACTCAATGAGCAGACCAGGGGCCGGATTCACAAAGCATTCTTAAGAAGAAAATGCTTCTTAAGTGCCATTTTTTCTGAACTTTGCTCTTAAGACAAAGTTTAAAAAGATTTGGTATTCATGAAGAAAGCCTTATCTTTTCTTTAGTTTTTTTCTTAACTCTGTTCTTAAGTTTTTTCCTAAGACAGAACTTGAGAACAAATGAGAATCTTGAAAACTAAAGTTTTTAGATTTTTTTCTCAAATTTCTTCACAACTTTAAGTGAAGCCCTCACCAGTCTTAAAACAGCTACAGTGAAAAGGTTAGTCTTGATGTGTTTTACTTGAACAAATTTGTACAACATTTATTTGATTTCTTTAATATTTAGTTTAGCCCTAGACAATATGTTAACAGATTTTGTTTAAGTTGGTCAGAGTAGTTTTTTTGTGAATGCATCACATAAAGCTCATTTTGGCAGTTGATATATAATTGAAATGGCCTTTCAGTCTTTTTGACATGTCGGCCTATTCCTAGATTACACTACAATGTTCTCTTATTAAATCACTGACACTACTCCATCAATCACTATGAACATATTATTTAAGTTGGCCAAGTTACTGAAACCATGTCCTTAGTATTATTCCTTTTAGATGGAAAATATTTGGGTGGCAGCTAAGAAGCAAAATCCACCAAGGCCTCTGAGAGACAGAATGGATCTTAAACTCCCTGATCATGTCTCAATTAGACCATATAGGCTCCCTTGGCCCACAATTAATTTTCTGCCGAGTGATCTTAAGTTAATAAAACTTCCTAAGTGAGAAAAGGAATAAGTTCCTAAAACATACGACAATTCTTAAGAAAAAATGGTTAATAGCATTCAAGAACATTCTAAGGAACATCCTATTTTTTTCTTAAGATTTTTCTTAAGTTTTATCTTAAGAAAGCTTTTGTGAATGTGGCCCCTGGTTTAGTTGACTGGGCCTCAGCAGCAGCCAGGGCTGCTCTGCCCCAGTGCTGCTTCTTTTAAGCTCAGTGACGACAGAACAGTCCGCCTCCAGTGTTGTTTGAAATTCCATGTTTTCTAATTAGGCGTCAACCTCTTTCAGTCACTTTGATGTGTAATAGCCTGTCCTTGTAACGCAACACATCTGTAACTGCATTATCTATTAACCAGACTACATGTAATAAAAATGGTGTCTGTGGAGTCGTATACTGTGCAGTATGTTGTCCAAAGCATTCAGCATCTAGAGAAGAATGCCTTTATTATCATTATACACATGTACAATGAGATTGTAGAGCTGACTCCAAAAAGCAGTGCGACAGTAAATAAAATACATAAAAATATACATTATAAACATAAACATACACATACTTAGGCAAGTAAATGTAAAGAAAGAAATATATATATGATATAATGTAAAACATAGGCAAGAAAGGGAGGTAAGGTCTTCAATTCAGTTTGCCAGAAGCAGATGTGATGCTATGTAGTGCTCATAAATATGTTGCACATTGAAGAAAAATCTATTGCACACATTATTGCACATTGCCAGTTAAAGTATATAGTAGTATCTCTGCATGCTTCACATCCTTACAGCTCAAGTCAAAGTACTTTTAACATTAAAATATGAAAATCAGCCTTGACATTGACTTGATTCGTCTTTTTATCAACATATATTCATAATGAACTAATCGTTGAACATTCCTCAGTTCCAGCTTCTGATTTGTGAGGATTTCCTGCTTTTTTCTGTTCTACATCTTAATAAACTGCATATCTTTAGGTTTTGTACTGTCCCAGTTTGTGCCCCTCATGTATTAGCATGGAGAAGTAACCATGAGTTTCTCTCAAACATAATTAACCAGCTCGAAGAGTCTTTGGGGATTCTGAAAATACTGTCAGAAGAGCGGTAAGTGTCAGCATCACCCAGAGGGTTTTATCTGCTTAATTACCTCTGTGACCTGAACGTATGCTAATACATGAGAGGCACACGGGGGCTATAGGTTTTGAACTGTTGAACCGACGAAACAAGATATTTGAGATGTCACCTTGGGCTTTAGTAAATTGCATTAACAATTTTACATTAACTTTAAGTTTGAGATTGAGAGTGTTTCCATCCAAGAGCTTTCTCTTTTACTATTTAATCCAACATGGATGGAATACTGAATGAGCCTATTGGGCACAGGCACAGGCCCTACTTACTTACTCTCACCCAAAGAGACACATACCAAAACAAAGAGATGAAAAAACCCCACAAAGAAACATAAAACAGCTGCAAAGAAACACAAAAGTACAGAGAGACAAGTAATAAACCTCAAAGAGACACAAACAACAACAAAAAGTGGCTAAAAACTATAGTGGGGCCTTTTATATGTCTGAGCTCAGGGGCCCATTGTCACATAATCTGATTTCTGTAGAAATGTGTTCAGATGTTGGTCTTTAAAACAAAGCAGGAACCATCACTGAATGTTCCCAGATGGTATTTACTTAACCGTGAAATTTCACTTAGACACATACTGAGTGTGTGTTGGAACTGAATGAATCAAACTGGAACATTTCCTGGAAATTATTTTAATGCTGCAAGAAATGTCATCAAATGGGAATATTTACAGGAATGTTATAGGCTATGTCTGCTGGGATTTTATTTGGGTGCCATAAAAATAGAAAATAAAGAAACATTACTTCCTTTGATGTCATATAATGTGATTGTGAAAACTCAGGATGCACCAATCTGGTTCTATTAGTCCTAATACAGTTACTTTGGACATCAGATGATACCAGAGTTTAACTTTTACAAATTCAAGTTTGTATAAAGTATATTTATAGATTTTAAACAATATATCGGCCCCATTCTAGCCAATACCCAATCCAACTATTTGAGTCAGTATCAGCTTTATTTCCAGCATCAGAATTGATGGATCCCTAAAAAACATACCACTGTAATGCCATTAAAATCATGATAAAACAGAGTACATTAGGGCCACTCCACACAAATTCAGTCATGATAGGAATCATACTGAAGCATCACACTAATGAAAGATCTTGTGTTGATGCTGTCATGGATTTTCCCCATGTGTCTACATTTCATTGGACGGCAGGTAATCAGAGTTTGCACATCTCACTCCTGAGCTCTCCACATGCACCGAGGTGATGAACCAGCTGATGCCTGGAAAAACCGGGGGCAGCTTTCTGCTTTAAGATGCCCTCCCCGGACCCGAGAAAGTGGCCCAATCACCCTCCTTCCCAAGTCACCTGATTCATGTACTGCCATTTTACACACAAGTTTGACTGGGGGTGAAAAAAAAATCGCAATTGGCCTATCGGGAACCTCAACACAGAAATACACCCTTTTGTAAGAAGATTAAAACGACTGGGGGATAAGGAGGAAAAAAATCAAAGCGGCTAAGGTTAGAGGCAGCCAGCGCGGGGTGCTGTGTGGATCAGAGAGGTGTTTGCGGTCGGATCTGCGCGTAGATTCAGAGGAGAAACCGGGCGAAGAAGAGAGGAAAAAAAGAAAGGACAATGCTGTTTTATATCGTCTTTGAAAAATGAGTCTTCAGTCATAGGGGATGCCGCATAGATTTGATCATAATCACCGGTAGTGTTTCGATTATTGCCATCTTTATTTCGGATTCAGCTCTCGTTTAGACATCCCGCCGGCATCTCAGGGACGCATTACAGCTTACTGTACATTGTCTTACATTATTATACTACTTTTGATTCAGGCCGATTTTAATTACAGGCCTACATTTTAGCGCTTTTTAACGTATCTTATTTCTGCAGCTGGGTCATCTTGATGCCTTCGACTGAATATTAAATGGTTCCCTGGATGTGACCGTCTTATGTTTTATTTGGCCGCCGCATGAATTCTCCCACCGGATCCTCGTCGGTGAACGCTGCTGTCCTCCTCCTCCACCTCCTCCTCCTCCTCCTGCTCAGACGGCCGATTCTCGCAGAGGGCACTACCCTCCTCCCTGCCTCTAAAGACATTTTGATCGTCCTCCCCGGTCCCCCCCACCCGGACTCCTCGACCATCACTCCGCCTGCCTCCTCTTCCACCACCACCACCTCCACCTCCTCCTCAGTAACATGTCGGGACAGTCTTTGACGGACCGGATCGCCGCCGCGCAGCACAGCATGACCGGGTCTGCCATCAGCAAAGCCGTCTGCAAGGCCACGACGCATGAAGTCAGCGGACCCAAGAAGAAACACCTTGACTGTAGGTTAAGCATGCCATCACTGCTTACTGTATAGATAGCCTGCATGCATCAAGCTACCAGCATCTTTCCTCACAAAGGATAGCTTGTATAAACAGCATCTGTTATGCTTCCCCCCCTCTCACACTCTCTCATCCGGCCCGGTTATGTTTGAAGCCTCTTTAATTAGACACCATTACATTCCCTTAGATTAAAATGGCTTTTACGCAGCACCGCGCGCGCCACAATGCACCTGGCTATTAATGTAAGCAGTAAATTTGTGTATAAGGCGAGGGGCAATCAGCCAGGTACATTCTGTGCATGTCATTCAGGGAAATAGGCCACTCTGGTATGGGCTAATCATATTGCAACCAGCGGCTTTACAGTGTAGGCCTATCCATTATTAACGCCACTATCAGCGGCAGCACTGAAGACACTCCAGTACAAAATGTGCGTTATTATTTCTGCAGCATCACCAACATTTTATTCCTATAATGTCACATTCAAGTTCACTGTCATGTCCTCTGGTGCAATATTGTCATTAATGGATGTGTTGCTGCTGTCAGTCCTGAGGAGCAGTGTGTGTTTGTACTGTATCTGCTGGTGGGTGTTACAATGAGGCGTTAGGGCAGACAGATTCTTTATTTTCACATTGGGCTAATTAGCTGTGTGTGTGCAAACTGCAGCAATTATGTAGGAGGAGAAGGAGGATTCCTCACATGTAGATTTTACCAGTGATTATTAGGTTAGGTGGCTTTTCTGCCTCACTATAATTACTTGACATGATCGATGGAGAGCACGGGTAATCAATGTGCTGCCAGTCAGACTCACAGGCAGTCAGACCGACAGCTACGACAGACAGACAGACAGACAGACAGACAGACGAATGGCAAGATGGCTAATCAAGAGGAAATCAGTCTGAGAGAAACAACAAGGCAGGTAGCCAAACAGCCTGAGAGTCAGTCATCCAGCTACACACCCAGCCAGTCAGCCGGCAAGTTTGGCAGTGGATTAGTCAGTCATGTCCACAGCAGAGGTGACACTGGGAATTCTGGGCTCCCTCACAAGATGTGCCACCGTGCGCCTCGACACAATACATCTAAATTAGGGCTGTATCACTTTGCCCTACTCAAAAAGCCATTAAAGCAGAAAAACACCCAGTGGGGGTGTCGGAAATGGTTCAGAAATACATTTTACGGTGAAAAAGCTCTTTTGTGAATCGCAACATCGAGTAATGATGGCTGCTTTGATTTTATACAAATCTTGTCATGATGGTGACCCCCACTAAAAGCTAATTATTACTGCTGAAGCCATTTATGAGGTTTTACAATTTGGTTGGAAACTAGAGGATTTCTAAAGGCACATTAACTAACCAGTAGACAGTTATAGTTAGACCATTTCAAATTTGGGGATTGGGGGATGGGGTGCTTCAACTAGGAGACATGTGTAAAAGGCTTCCAAAATTGATTTCCTATAGCAAAATCTTTTGGAGATTCATGCAAGAATAGCACATCACGGCAATTAAATGGTGAGCACTTCTGTGATCTGCTGAGATATTTATATCTCTAATGTCAATATATTTTAAGCCATACATCCTCTGAATGACCGCAGTCTCTAGTTTGTGGTTGCAAAGTTTCACACAGCTGTTATTATCCTAGAGGTCACAGCAGGTCATTTTATACAATGAGGTCAAGTGTAAAGAAATTCTCTCACTGCAATGGAATGGCTACTATGGGGAATCATATCGTCACACATCGATAAAATTGGGCTCATTGAATCCACAATAGTTTCAGCTTTCCAGTGACACCTAATTTATGCAACTCCAAGAGGTATCCGGTATGCAAAAATATTCAAATACAGTCCGCGAAAAAAACGCATCTTTAAAAACGACATGATTTTTGCTTCAAAATGCATGGGATGGTATAAAGTGTGCATGCCTGTAAAAGGTAGACTCAGGAACCGTGTAGAACTAATTTTTATTCATATATAATGGGCCACCAAAGTTTAGCCTTTAACTTTTGGTTATTTAGCCTCCTTCCCAAAAAGGTATCATGGTATGGTTGGTACCAATGGATTCCTTAGGATTCTAGTTTCATAAGATACCGTTTATAAGTAGCATAATTAAAGACAGTAAATCGACTTAGATTTGGGGGGCCAGAGCAGACTCAGACCCCCTTCCCCTCCTCAGAACTGCCATTGCCACTGACTGTGATTACATTTTTAATTTCTAAAAAAGAAAAATCAAGCTAATTGATGAGTCTAAAAAAGTATTGTAAGTGCTAAGGGTTGCCCTAAAGTAAGGATACTTCGATACTTTTTCAATATCACATGTTTTAGTTAATTAACATAGCAATAAAAAAAACTGATGTATTATCATATTATCAACCCAAGAAAATCTACTGTGTTGGTCATTGTTCAGTGACTTTTTCTGTGCCGGCACAGTGAGAAGGTTGTTCATTAAAAAAAAGGAAAAAATGTCATATTTTGTCAACCTTATAGGTATCAGAAGAGGTATAGATTATATCGTAGTTTAAAATCCTCATAACAACCTGAATAAGTGCCGAAGAGAATAAACAGTTAAAGGGCATCAAGTGATTGGTACCATTATTGGTTTATTGTTGTGCTCTCTGCGGAAGTCACAGTTTTATAAGAACACAGTACCCCTGCAGTTATTAAACGGGAGAAGGTCGTCCACCTTCAGCACCCGCCATGAGTCGGAGTCTCTCAGAAACTAGTAAATGTCACTTAACTGAAGGGTGAGAGCGGATATTCCTAAAATAGAACTGGAGCATTTACATGACAAATTTTCATCCTTCAAATGGATTATAAAAAAGGTTTATACCCCCGCTCTCAAGGACAGTCAAGTTTGTCTCAGAATGGGTCAGTTAATTCTGGTCGAGGTGGTTACATGAGGCATTTTTTGTTCTGATCTGGCTCTTATTCTGATCATTAGTGGAATAAAAAGCTCCATGCCAAAGCAGAAACTGAAGGCCTGGCTCAATTCACCCCCCTGGAAGCTTGAATTGAATTTTTAGCTGAATGAATGTTTTGTACTTGAGCCATTCAGATGCAGCTGTTCTAATAGACACAGCTAGCTTTCACAATAAAACACTATTTCCTGCTAGAGGGGCCCCTCTCCTCCACCCAGGACATGATATAACATACGACTCCGTGACATTTTATTGAGTGCAGATGCTGCACTTTAAAGGGAAAGGGAAAGACGCAGGAAGGAAGAGCGTTTGTGATCGGGAGGTCAGTGGATCGACGGTAATCCCTCGACTGAGAGGACCATGGTGGGGAAGTGAATAATGCAAAGATAACAAGCCATAAACTCAACTGCTCTACAGGAGCTTCTGATGAGTCAGCGACTGTGGGTCGATCTCAGAGTCTGAGAGTTCAGGTATGTGAGACCCACACCCTCTTTGTGCAATTTATCCAGACTGCCACTGGAGGCTTTTCGTATTCAGCTTGCCTGGTTAAACAAGGTCATAAAAAGTGGCAGATGCTTGCCCTCAGCAGGACCGACACCAGCAAATGGATCAAAATCAATTTGGGTAACAGATTAGGTTTGAAGGAAAAACATATAACGAAGACATAGTTTCTGCCAAGCATTTGAAAGAAAATTTGGGATTTTTTAAAGTGGGGTTGTATGAGGTACCTAACCATAGTCGGCGTGTTACGCAAACAAACTATTTTCCATGGATTCCTTGATAATGATTTTGGTTTTTATCAAGAAAACCATGGAAAATGGCTAGATATCAGCTCTTAAATTAAACTCTTATGAGCTATTTTTGTTGTTATAATTATATTTGTACCAGGCATTAAAATGAACAGTAAATTGAAGAAAAAGGGAGGTCTAATATTTTTTTCCATGACTGTATAATATCCTATGAAATATGACCAGTTGCTGTTTAAAATGTGTACTTTGTTAGAGTTAGGCCCCCAAACTACTTGGTTTAGTTTTGGGACAGAGATCATGGTTATGGAAGTAACCATGATCTCTGTCCCAAAACTAATAACTAATAACATAACTTCCAATGGGACACAAACACTGTGTACTGCTGTGCAGGGGGCAGCAGCTGAATATATTTACCGTATATAGCTAAAGAAAAATTTCAGTATCTATAAAGGTGTACTTGGTACGTAGAATATATTCACCGCTTTACTTTTTTGTCAGACAGTTTCGTTTAAGTTGACGTGGCTGGACCTGAAGCTGTTATCTATGCTCTCTTCACAACCACCAGACTCCTTTGACAAAACAGTAATTTTACATTGAGAACACAAGAGTCTACAGCTGCCCTGAGTGATTAGTTTGGTTGTTATTATGTGACTTTAGTGAATGTTTCTGCCCACTTCTCCAGCAGGTGATACACCGGCTTTGGATGAGCACCTCATAATTCAAGAAATCCAAGAAAGAAACTAAGCAGTTATTCTGGATCCGTTTACCTAATCTGAGAGGTTTGATAAATACAGATAACGTTTCAATTACCCATAAATACACTCAACTTGTTATTGATCCATCCTTGCCAGGCACAGTGAAGAGAAAAGATGTATCGCTGTGGCTTTTCTAAAAATGCAGCTTAGGATAAATCAAATGCAATGCTGCCTATATAGAAGCTATTCACCATGGTCTCATCCGTTTTTTTATAGTGTCGTGACCTTGACAGACTAGTTGGTGACATAAACGGCCAATGCTGATTATTTACTACCCCACAGCAAATGATGAGCATGACAGACGGAGTAATGGGATTTCACTTTCACTAGACAGTATTCTGCTTGGCTGAGATCGTAAAGAGTGGCAACAGAAACCAGATTCATCACACATAGAATAGTAATCAGGACAGAAATGACCTTCTGCCCTGAAAGCACCGTGTTATTCAGCATTTGATTTATTCGGTTGTTTGTCATGGCTGTAATAGTGATGTACTGTAGGTGTTTGCAAAAGCTACAAAAACGTGTTGAGAATAATCACAGGACTTTTTACTCTTCAGTTGCCACATTTTGGGCCTTTAAACCAAATTAAGTATTGAGAAGACATTGAAAAACACATACAAGAGACATCGTGGCTTTGACTCACGATATTCAAACAGATCATGAATAAATAACTCGAGACACTTACTCCCACATCAGCTTGTCGGTGTAATGACCCTATGTTGCAATGCAATTTCAGAAATGCAATTTTTCCCTGAAAATTACTCACTTTTATCCAAAGCCAAGGTCTTAAAACATCTTTAATAAACTTTTTATTAGATTTTAAAGTCCCTCCAGTCACACATATTTTAAGACACTGCTGGCTTTCCATTTTATCCCAACGAGCATTACAAATGCCTCAAGATTAACTTGATGACACCGTGTTGTCACCTTGTTCTCTGTATTAATATTTGCACACAGTTATCCTTAATCTTATTTCTAATTGTGTTATTGATGTACATTATTTCCTACGTGGACTGCAGCTTATTGATCCCAGTTGACAGTCAATATTTCATCACAACCCTCAGGCTATCTACACTGTCACACATCGATGATTAAATCCTAGCTGATGTATTATCGCCCAGAGGAATACATGCAAGTCCCAGCATTGGATAATCTGACTGAAGCACTATTACTTAGGTGTAATTGTATTTAAGTAGAAGCTTTGCAGTTATTGCTCTATGTGAAGTGAGAGGAAAAAATGTTTTAAACAAGCAATGCTAGCAGCTTTGTGAGGCTGTACTTAGCCACACTTGTACTTTGTGCTAAATGCGAACATCAGCGTTCAAAACAGATCCAGCTAACGGCGTACAGAAAGGGTCGATGTGGGGTTTTTGCATCTAATTGAACAAACTGCCAACAGCAAAAAGAAAACATGTCACATTAGTACAGTACCACTGCACATTTAAATGAAACATTTTTTATACTCCTGTTATAATATATCATTTCAAGTGTACATATCAATACCTTCACTGTAATAAACAGTACTGCTAGTAGATGATTTTTTTAGACTTAAATGTAAAATACTGCAGCTGACATGTAAAACAAGTCAAATTACACACCCTGTTAGCTCGAGCTAACAGGGTGTGTAAATTAGCTCGAGCATTCAACAATTCTCCTTAAAGACAACTAAGATGATAATACACAAACAAGAAATTGAAGAAAACAATGGTCTAATATTTTCCCCATGACTGTATAATAAAATGTTTAAATTAAGCTACTCAACAGTATTTACAGCTTGTTTTAGTTGAATAATCAATAAGCTGATTGACAGAAGGTTCATTGGCAACTATTTAGATAATTATTTAGTCAGAAACTAACATTTCATGGTTTCGACTTCTCAAATAAGAAGATTTTCTCAGAGAAACATTAATGTCTGTCATCATCCTGAGATATTTCAGTCTGGATCAAAGTGGCTGACTAACATTACCACCCATACGGTGGCATCACTAGCGTGGCTTAAAAGTGTATTGCAGTGTGTTTGTTCACTTTTGACAGGAAACATTAATTAGCTGAAATCAATATGGTCCATTAATTATTGAGCCAGGAAGGAAACTCACAGACAAACCATTAACAATGTGTAACGCATGACTGAACGCTACCATTACCATGCTGCATTCTGATATTAATGTCCTGAGATTTAATTAGGAGAAAAGAAAAAAAAAATCTTAAAAATACAGGTGATTCCAGGTTACTTCAGTTAGGTATAAATAATCATATTTTTTTATTTAAGCATTGCCGTTTTTGGATATTTATTCTAACGTGTCAGTTTGGGAATCACTGCACGGGTTTGTACATTGTTTTCTATATGTTTCCCTTTTTCGGATATATAAAGTACACGCATCTTAAGATCTGGTACTACAGGGGACCGAGTATCATGACATCATTGCAGTAGAGTTTAGTCACGGCAGGAACAGTTGGAGAAGACGTTGAGGAGTATAATCAATACTGTTACCGTTATTATTGGCAGTTGGAGGTTTTTCGCACCCCAAAATAACATAAAATAAGTTAAAGATGAACAGGATTGAAGCATTAGCTGCAGTGAACTGCCGGTGCTCCAGGTGCCTTTGACATGCATCAAACACTTAACCGTGGTATCAGCTGGGACTTTTTGGTATCCAGCGTTTCAGTGGGCCCGAAAACATCACAGAGCTTTCAAATAAACCCTGATAACCTCTGATCCTGTGGAAGAAACAGACCGAGGATTTGCCTCAGAAACCAAACCTTGCTTGAAGTTTTCTCACAGTTATTCTGCACGCAGATTTCTCTCTCCGCCTGTCTTTGAATGCAAGTTCACTTCCTTTCACTCCCCCAGTGGTTTCACTCACACAATCTGCCTTTTTTAATTTGGTTGCTTGACTTTTCGTGATACACTCATGTGCATTTCTTTTCCATGTTGAGCTCTGCTGTCAAATTCAAGTAAAAATGGTTCTAATCTTGATTTTTTTCACATTAAATTATACATTTTCTATTTTACTGTGTTGTTCCAATGATCTTTTAATTAACAAGATTATTTGTTTAAATCAACTTAAGTTTACATCCTGTTTCTGTCTGGTTTTAAATAATCTGCACATGTTTTTACAGTACCACAAATAATATTGTGTTTATTAATCTAAACAGGGACTTTCAGAGATAAATGTAGTAAAAGATCTTAAACTGGCTGATAAACAGATTACATGGAGCAGCTCTACAATAAGAGCACAATACAGTCCATTTATACAAAATGTGTTACTGTAGAACAAATAGGGTCAGTTTAGAGAAAAATTATCTTTGTCTTTGAAGATATTAACAACATTTCTTTACAGTAATCCAGCTGAATCACAGCTGAATCAGCTTTACAGAATTTGCAGTTTTCATGGCACATAAGAGTAAGCATGTTTGTGCTATTTAAAGCTTGGTTCTTTAACTAGGGAGTCAGTAAATCTGAGGGATTAAACAGAGGCCGAACATACTTCACATTTTGATCTTTAGCCAGAGAAATCCTTGAAGAATTTAGGGCATTGTTCCACCAATCTGTCCTCGTTGTAGGTTTAGTGTTCACTGCTGAATTTATTATTTTTGGGATATATCGTAAATATAAAACTGAAAACATCTCTCCTTTGCTTTTAAAATCGATCCTGTTCCTGGGCTACCTTGGCATTCAAAAACACACTCAGCTTGCCATTCTGTCAGACCTTTTATATCCAACATGCAGCAGAACACCGAGCTATTTTCCTTTTGAAATGTGTTCAACATTTGCTTTGAAAAGACAATTTACACTCTGGGTGCGAGTCTCAGTGGGAAAACACTGGAGTCAACTCAGTTTTAGTCCATCATTGCTATATATATATATATATATATATATATATAGAGAGAGAGAGAGAGAGAGAGAGAGAGAGAGAGAGATAGAGATATACCTGTGAAGAAAGTCAAGATTCATGATTCATCATCATGCTTTTCAGCTAATAGTTGTTGTTTTTTAAGTATGACCCTGGTTGATGTTGACATGACCTCATAATATAATGTAATATTACCATCTTCTGAGTTGATATGTTATTGGCGTTTTTGAAGAGAAAGTTGGTAGCACTGTTAAATTACAGCTACAAAATGGATTTGGTGATACAGTAGCCCTAGTTCTGATTCATCTGTCTATACAGTCTCTATCATTAAATAATCATTTGTTCATTGATTCGCGTGCAGATATTGAGTGAGTGAAAATTAAAGCAGCAGTCGATAGGACTGCATTCATCGAGGTTGTTCATTCATTTCATTGATTCTTAATAACTCAACCTGTAAGCTCTCTATGGCTATAAATTATGATATTGGCATGTGGCTGCTGCCTTTTTTTTCCACAGTGACTTACAGGAAGTGAAGAGGTAGAGTTGACTTAAAAATATGAACTATCCCTAAAGGGATAGTTCATATTTTTTTCAAGTATGGTTGTATGAGCTACTTAATAGTCAAACCTAAAACTTTATCTCTAACCTTTTGGATACACAATTTCTATAATATTCGTCTATTAATTACAGTCATGGAAAAAATATTAGTCCACTCTTTTTCTTCAATTTTTTGTTAAATTCAATGCCTGGTACAATTAAAGGTACATTTGTTTGGACAAATATAATGAAAACAACAAAAATAGCTCATAAGAGTCTTATTATATAAGAGCTGATATCTAGCCATTTTTCACAGTTTTATTGATTATTATTATGGTTATCATCAAGAAAACAATGAGAAATGGCTAGATATCAGCTCTTAAATTAACCTCTTATGAGCTATTTTTGTTGTTATCGTTATATTTTTCCAAACAAATGTACCTTTAGTTGTACCAGGCATTAAAATGAACAAGAAATTGAAGGAATCAATGGTGTAATACTTTTTTCCATGACTGTATTCGTTTCTTCTTTCACAGCTTCCTCTGTATGTCCAGACTCCTTCATGTTGTTTTCTTTGTGCCCTGCAGACCTGATCCACTGCACCAATGAGCTGAATGTCAGCATCCCCCACCTGGCAGACACACTGCTGGAGCGCACAGCCAGCAACAGCTGGATAGTGGTTTTCAAAGCGCTCATCACCACACACCACCTCATGATGTACGGCAACGAGGTGAGCTGAAGATTATTTTGTAAATTCTTAGGATAACAAGAAGGTGATGTGTCAGTTTTACATAACAAGTTTGTTTTAATGAGCTCAAAATGTATTATGTGTCTCCAAACATGCTAAAATATAATCATGAATATTGCTCTCATAATCCTGGGAGTTAGCAGTTATTTATTAAGCTACCATCCTGACAGCCATGAGTCGGGTAAGTTTAGCTCACGGTTATTTAAAGTTTAAAGGTCAACTACTGTAACGGAAAATTAATAACCCACAATTAATTGTGAGGATTTATTTCCCCCAGATTTATCGATAATGCAATGTTAGCAGACCCAAATGAGATCATAAACTATTAATGAAGCATCAGTACAGTGGACACAGGAGTCAATGAAAGGATTAAACTGAGACATTTCGTGTACAATCTAATGCTCTGTGCGCCTTCACACACACACACACACACGAGAGAGAGACTGATTGCTGATCAGGGATTTGTCCCGAGTCTGACATTCTGCTCTCCAGGTTGTAGCAATTCCTCTCGTACTCTCACAGTGAGTTTCTTTGAAGTGCTATCTTCCACGTGTTCAACAGGAACTGATGATGTATCCCGCTGACATTTCAACAGCTAGAGGAATAAATCACCTCACGCCACTTGCTCTCACTACAGGAGTGACAACGAACATCAAACATGTTAAGCGATGAACGTCTCAGACTAGAGAGAGGGATTACAGCGGGCACACTGACCCTCTCAAAATGTTGAAACAGGAAAGTTTTTCGGAACACAAGTAGTGACGTGATGTTTTGAGTTTACCGGACTAAATGAAAGTCAGGTAAATGAAATGGCACCTTATATTATATTCAGATCATTAAAACTTTTCAGAGAACTTTCAGAGTCTTATTTTTAACTCTCAGGTTCACTCTTATCCAAAGTGTCAATCTTTAGATCTTCATCCTCCAAGATTTCTTACATGCAGAGGTCAATTTATTGTTAAATTTAGGGGGACCAAATTATGTATAAATACCTTTTCTCATCTGGCAAAGAACTCCATCTCTGTAAAATGTTTCAAAAGATGTCTAAAAGCCCATTTAATGGCTGTTCTAAAATTCAAATTCACACATTAATGCACTTTGATATTATGTTCATATTTTTGTTTTCATATTGTTATTTCTGGTATTGTCATTGTAACTTATTGTTGATGTTATACATGTGTTTTTCTCTATTATCAGTTTGGTATTACTTTATTTCAACTATGACATTTTAGGTGGAGGCTTTAAATAAGCCCGTCTGGGTTTCCTGCCTCTCCCTGCACTTTACACTATTTGTTATCTTTGTCATTTTATGTAATTCTAACTGTGCAAATACATAAACCTAAACCTAAACCCACCTTGTTGTTAAGCATTCCTTTTAAACATGATGTGGTTATGGGTTATTGTAAAGATGTAACACTGGTCTTTTAAAACAGTTTTAGAGGAAGTCAAAATGTCCGATTCATGACTTTATGCCAACAAACTGTCAGTGAAATGTTTGTAAAGCTGCAACTCCTGCCCACAAATGAAGCCTTTACTTTGTGTGACAGGGACACTGTTATGTGTCTGCGTGGACATGGCTTGATATTGTCAGGTAACAGCATCAGATAAGCCACTAACTCTTTCTTCTCTCCTTTTTTCCATCAGAGATTGATGCAGTACCTTGCCTCCAGAAACACGCTCTTCAACCTCAACAACTTTCTAGATAAGGCTGCACTACAAGGTGATTTAATGCCATTTGGCTGTTTGTAAGCTCAGCAGTACTGTACGTCTAACAGAATGACTTTATGTCGGTTTCTTGCTGGCTCTGTAACACTATCAATAAGCCCATTTCAGAGCTGATTTCAAAGGGAAGCTACAGTCCAGGATTAAAACGCTACAGATAAATGTTCCTTTTGTTGGATACGAGAAGCTGCTGAATGTTACTGAAAATGGAAACACGTACTTAGTGACTTTGTAATTCAATTTATATAAAGTAAATAAATCTCAAGGTGACACGGTGCAAAGGCCAGTTTGGAGAAAATCAGATTGCTAGTGGAGAAGTTAGTCCATTTCATATGAGAGAGATTATGACTTCTTAACCTGGTTTGAAAATAAGTCAAGGTGATTGGTCTCTAACTGCAGCGCCCTCTCTGTGCCCCCTCAGGGTATAACATGTCAACTTTCATCAGACGCTACAGCCGCTACCTGAATGAAAAAGCCATGTCTTACAGACTAGCAGCAGTGGACTTCACCAAGATGAAGAGAGGGTAACGAACTCAACACACTCCTGACACACAAACACACACATATTGTATATAAGGAGAAAAATTCAGGAGATAGCAGCTGCTCTAAATGTATTTTTTTACTTTAACTATAGCATGTTGAGCCTTTTTAACTTTTGCTGAACAGCAACAACTACCAGAGGTGTTATCTGATGATGATTATTATTATAATTATATTTTAATAATCAATATTTTGTGTTATTGATTTATTTTTAGTAATGCAATCTGTGTTGCCAGATCTACGTTGCCAGATCTCACAAGAGTGTGTTGCTGACACAGGCCTCTTTCTCCTGACATGACGTCTGAAAAATGCCCTCATAATGTGGCTTATGAAAATTGGGTCCAATATTTACTTTGGTGACTCAGGACCTTTTGCTAGTCTTCTGAAGGGGCAGAGCAGAAGTGAACCCAACATATCACAGATACAGGAAATTACTTTAAGACTGCCATCTACTTTCTGAACTGTCTCTGACTAAAGAGCTTGTTATCTAACAGTTGTGACGGCCCCGCCTATTTCACTCTGGTGACATAATTGTTTGTTTTCTTACGAGGTGATCAGCTGATTCCATTAACCTTTTCGGTTCCTTACATGATCAATACACCCACATGTACATGACTGAAACCACTGATGTACACACCTCATGCTTGTGTTTCTTTAGGTTGTGTTACTTAAATAAATCTATTTTTATATCGGCGATGCACTGTACTCTCACGTTTTTGTCCTCTCCTTTGAGCCGGGTCATGACACAGTGTAGCTAACATTAGCCACCAAAAGGTCATACCAGACCAAATAAGGCTGTACTCTATTGAACTGAGAAACGGTGCAGTTTTTGCTTATAAATGTAACTTCTTATTTGTAGGAGCAAGAATGTTATTTTTTTCTTTTAAGATGAACATATTCTCATTTTCAATTGCAATTATAATTGCTTATTGACACTAGAAACGTACATCTGTGGGACCCCGTTTTACACCTACATGCCTTGGTTTAATAAGTCCTGTGTGTGTGTGTGTGTGTTCGTGTGCATGTACTCTTACCTGTAAGCAGGGCTGAAGGCGTGATGCGCACCATGAACACAGAGAAGCTGATTAAGACTCTGCCCATCATTCAGAACCAGTTGGATGCACTGCTGGATTTCCAGGTAAACATCTTACCTCAAGACACAAACAAGACATGTATGTAAATTACTGAAATATCTTCATCCAACCTCTATTTATTCCTTTTCTTTTCTCCAGCCTAACTCCAACGAGTTGACCAATGGAGTGATCAACACGGCTTTCATGTTGCTGTTTAAAGACTCTATACGGTTGTTTGCTGCTTACAATGAAGGAGTCATCAACATGCTGGGTAAACCACACATACAGTACAGCAGATTATATATTTAATCTGCTGCTGATGTCGAGATCACAACACTCCATTCAATCCATCTTTAAGGGGAAATCAATTTTTCCTCCAACTGTCTCTAAAAGTCCATTAAAGATCACCTTCTCGTCTTACATTAATTATTAAGCCAGTGAGGAGTCGGGCTGAGGACAGACCATCAGAGTCTTTAGTGAGGACTTCATTAAATGATTCATTACTTCATTGACCTGATCGGAGGTGCTTCAACTATGGTTATATAGTAACTGGAAACTTTTTTAATGTACAGTCAAAAATTATTACCCTTGTTTTCTCCTTGCTTTCCTGTTCATTTAATGCCTGGTACAACTAAATGTATTTTGTTTGGATAACAACAAAAATAGCTCATAAGAGTTTAATTTAAGAGCTGATAAATAGCCATTTTCCATGGTTTTCTTGGTAATGATTTTAGTTATTAGATGAAGAAAAGGGGTGGTCTAATATTTTTTTCCATGACTGTATAATAAAATGTTTAAATTAAGCTACTCAACAGTATTTACATACAAGTATTTACAGCATGTTTTAGTCGATTAATCAATAAGCTGATTGACAGAAGGTTCGTTGGCAACTATTTAGATAATTATTTAGTCAGAAACTAACATTTCATGGTTTCACCTTCTCAAATATGAAGAGTTTCTGCTTTTCACTTATTTTAGTTTTTGAACAATTGTTCATTTTGTTGAGGTGCGGACTTGTGTTTGGACGTTGAGTCAGAAGTTCATTAATTCTCAGAGAAACATTAATGTCTGCACCAACAATGGTCTAATACCTTTTTCCATGACTGTATTTAAGCAGGCATGGACACTGAATTTGCAGGACAAGTCAGTAGCAGATTGATTTATTTATTTTTTTTCTGTATACACATTATCATCTTGTATATCAGTGGGTTCAAAGAAATCCTACTTAAAGGGAAACGTTGGTATTTTTAAACCTAGTGCTTAGTTTTCCTTCATGTGTGAATAAATAGGGATCTTTTTACTGGTTCTGGTCTTCTGCTCCACAGAGAAATACTTTGACATGAAGAAGAACCAGTGCAAAGAGGCGTTGGAGATCTACAAGACTTTCCTCAACAGGATGACCAAACTGTCCGAGTTTCTCAAAGTGGCAGAGGTAACGTCTGTTCGCCTTGCTGCTCCTCCGCGGAGGAAAGAGTTAAACTCCAGAGGAGAGGGTGAGAGTATCTGTCTGGGGCGAATCACGACATTCTCCTCTCGTATAAACACACCATCATCTTCTTTTAGAATTTTCTCCTGTTTCTCAGAAGACTTTAACCTGCAGAAAAAAAAACTCCACCTTAACCTGTTGGGATTCGCTCCAGACTGCTGTTACCCTTTGGATCTGATATACGGTCGACATTTTCCAAAATAAAACCGACCGTAGATCAGCGTCCACTGGCTCTCCTTAATCTTCCAAGTCTTTTTTTTTACCTCTAGATTTTCCTCCTATTTTCTGTCCTTCTCTTGCCCTGACCTGAGGAGGGGGTTACTCCATGACAAGTGATTAATGGCTGAGCCTATCAGAGAGCCACTCATGTAGAGCTTCCAGTTGAGGGACCCTCGCGTGCTGCCTGTTCACATGCCTGCACTGCATGCCCAAGCAAGCTCTTTTTCTCTCACTATCTCTGTCCTCCTCTTTCTCTTATTATTATTTCCTCTCTTCTCTTAAAAAATAAAATTCTTGGCTGTTATCCAATTAACAGTCCTTGCTAGGCTTCACAGTGACTATAAACAGTTTGATCCTGCGTAGCATTATTCCCTGCGTTATCTTCAAAGGCTTTCTCTCTGCTTGGTTTCGTTCCCATTTGGAGGAAGGTTTGGGGTGCAGCCGCTCGATCCAAAGAAAAATCTAAACAGACTAACGTTGACTTTAAGGACCCATTCATTTTACCTGTCTAACAAAATGTGTTTGTCTGTTTGTGTGTCATCTGTGTCCCCCCCTTCTCTTTCTGTTCAAAGTCAACATTAGTTGAGTGTCTTCCTTTTGGATGTTTCTTACCTCGCAGTCACGTGACCTGTTGTCTGCCCTCTCTGCCTTGCCTGTTCAATCAGTCGGTGTGCTCAACATTCATTTCAAACCAGATCTCAGTGTGTGTGTGTGTGCGTGTACTTATAAGTGTGTGTGTACATATACTGTGTATATATATAGGTGTTTGTATGCGTGTGCATGCGCCCTCCTCCCCTCCTTCTCTGTTGTCTTTTATTTGTTTTCTTTCCAGCCACTGCATGATGTAATGAATGCTTGGGTTTGATTCTTCTTTCTCCCTCCTCCTCCTCCTCCTCTTCCTCTTCCTCCTTCACACGCCTCTTCCCTTTTTTACTCTGTTGGGTTTTTTGGTTTATTCCTTGTTTTACTATTACATTTGGTTTATTTTTTATTTTGCCTCCCTCCTCCCTCCCCTACCCCTCCCTCCTTTTTTGTGACACAGCGAGTTGGGATAGATCAGGGCGACAGCCCCGATCTCACACAGGTCAGTCTACATCTCATCTCAATCAGTCAATCAACCAGTCAGTCAACCAGTATTTAAATCCGTCAAGTCAATCCCATAATGCTTCATTCTAAATGCTCCCGTTCCCTACTCACCCTACAGACCTGCCCACACTGCAGCTGTCCTCCTCTCTTCTTCACTCTCCTTAACTCCTTCACCTTTCCTCCCTTTCTCTCTGAGTCTAGAATAGAGAGGAAACAATAAATGAAGACCTGCAAATAACCATTTATTTTTCACAATTTTTAAGCATTAGTGCAGAGATTTCATTTTTTTTCCTTATCTGAATCACTGCAGAACAAATTTTACTCTAAGGTAAGATTTTAAAAGCAGCACTTTTGCAGCTGAATATCAAAAGTTTTTAGCCTCTTTCCCCCCATATTTCTATTTTAAATGTCCATGACCGGGGCTTATTATCTGTCTGAATTTCCCCAGCAGTACTTCTGGCATTTTCCCAATGTAAATATCAAGGCTTGTCTCTTCATTCAAAGGCTTATCATATAAATAAGTCAGCACAGCTTTATGAAATAGGTTTTTGCCCACATAAGCAGTGTTCAAATCATTTCCCTGAAAAGATTATGTCCCTTTGCATTAGCTGTGGGGAGAGCAGCGAATGGTTTTTATTAAATAGGTCTCTGCAAATATGACTTGGATAGGTGTACATAATGCCATCATGAGCACTGCATATCATGCTAAAAGCCCCAAATGCAAAGTATCCTTTTCAGTAGAACCATAATTGGATGTTGACAAATCAGGTAACAAACTGAAAAGGGATGACTTTTTAAAAGATTAATGTTATGTTTGTAGTGCTTATGAAGGCCTTATATGCCCTTATTCAACAACATAGTAACCCATGCCTTTACTGAGCTCTAGATATGTGTCTGTTTTACTTTTAAACCTTTAGCATATTCTAGATTTCTCTGAAGAAGGATATCCAGAATTCGCATTTTACTCTCTTTCCCCCTTAAAATAAGTATATGAGAAATCTTTTCTTTGCTTGTTGTGTTTGCGTTGTGTGCTCTGGTGCTGAAATGTAAGGCTCTAGATGAAGGCCGTGGTATCACATTATGGTGGTCAAAATGAACCCATCCGTCCTTTTTGTTTTACAATAAAGAGTGCTGGCCAGCTGCTCAATGTGTATACCTGGTTATTCACCAGATGTTTACATTTCGCTGAGTTAACGTCCTTGGCTTCCAGTGGGATAAATTTTGATTTTTATCTTTAGCTGCTGTTTAATTTCCAATGTATATCTAATGGATATTACCTTCATTTGATTTTTTAACCTAACGTGGAATCCACCAGTTAACTCTTTTGGACTGTGATTTTCTTTACACGTATGCGTGTGTAAGTGTGTGTGTTAAGAGAGCATTTGTGCACTGCTGGCCTCTGCATGGGCTCGCTAGACTGTTCAGAGACGTGTTTGTTGTGTTTCTACTCTGAAGCCCTGCAGCGACGATGCTCTGCTCTGTCCTGACCTGTCAGTCCCGCTGTGGACTCGCTTGCATGATCCAAGGCTGATGTGTGCATGCTGGTCAACCAAACCTGATGAAACCAAATGCAAAAAAAAAAAGAACAACAAAGAGCTGTTGTAGAGTAGATGAATCTGGGAGTAATGTCTTAATTTTGCTGCAGCTTTGTGTGTGTGTTCGTGAGTGAGTTTGTGTGTGTGTGTGAGTGAGTGAGTGAGTGAGTGAGTGAGTGAGTGAGTGAGTGAGTGAGTGAGTGAGTGAGAGATCAAATGAGGAGGTGAGGAGATGGGAGAAAGCAGTGTGTCCAATTTCATCCTTTTGGCCGTGGTTCTAATGTTACCCCATCAACTCCCCTCCCATTTACCCCCTCCTCAGGCTCCCAGCTCTCTCCTGGAGGCTCTGGAGCAGCATCTAGCCTCTCTGGAGGGCAGGAAGCTCAAAGACCTCTCCGCAGCCAGCAGGTACAATCAGATCAGCTACTCAGATCTCCTGCACCAGCCAAATAATACTACTATACTACTGCAGCTACCGCCATTAGTATTACTGTAAAAACTACTGCATGCTTTTATTGCAAAATAAAAAAATGAATAACAAGACTAAGAGTATACAGCAATAATACTAAACTTACAGCCCATGGGAAAAATCTGACTTGTGATTTTGAAATTCACAATGGAAATAAAATGACTCATGATCAGATCTTTTTACGTACTCTATTTCTATGGTTTATGTCAATTAATTAATTTTCCAAGATTTGAGTGATTGCATGGTGGAAGAGGTTCCAGCTAGGTTTAATGTTGTATAAAATGCTTATAACCAAAGCATTTGCAAGTAAAATACAGTCGCAGCTATTAAATACAGTGATGTGTGTAATTTATCTTTCATGTAGTCTGAGTGTCAATCTCCTGTGCCAGGTGAATTAAGTTATTAAGTTAAGTTAATGAGTTAGGTAAAATAAAGAACTTCAGAGATGAAGTATGATTGATAATCTGTCTTTTCCTGTTTTTTATTCCTGTTCTATAAAATATAAAAATATATTTGTGTGTCTCACCTTCAGATCCAGCACCTTGTCTAGTGCCGTGTCCTCTCTCTCCAGCACTGGGATCTCTCTCAGCCGTATGGACGACAAGACAGAAGACAACAGACTGCAGCAACACAAGGCGAGACATTTGCACGACATTTAGAAACTCATGCATACAAATACAGACAGCTAATACTGCCATAGCAACAATACTGTACTGAGTGAAGCCAGAATGTGATCATTGCAAGTGCACACACCTTTTCACAAATGAACTGTTTTTGCTTTTACTTCAGCTTGTGTGAAGTGCACATCAGGTCTCCTTGTCCTCCACACTGTTGTTGAAATTGAATGGACAAGTGCATTAGTCCTGCAGTACAGTGAAATACACTGTCTGTCTCTGGCTGCTGGCCCATAGCGTACAGAGCTGCACAGAGAATGACAATGAAGTCACAGTCTTAAGACCCTCTGCAGTGGAATTCTCTTCACATATAAATATTTATAATGGCTATCATCATTGTTGTTGTTTTTCCAGAGAAGGTTAACACTACTTGTGTGTGCTGCAGGGCTATTAACAAACCATGGAAATACCACATATTATATAAATGTTAATGCTTCTCATTGCAGGAGGATAAGATGATTGACATTCAGACACCCAATGTGTCACCCAGCACCCAGTCAGTGGGCAGTGCCAACAGCAGCGGAGGGGCCACAGATCTCTTCTCCAACTCACCGATCATCCCCGTCAGCAATCAGTGAGTCTATCATGCAGCGGAGAAATGCCTTCTGTATGTTGTAGAAAGGCTCCAGTTTTTCATCAAGCGGGATTTTTGCCTGGCTTTCTTTATAAATCATATATTTTTGAAATGCTTACATAAAAATAAAAATGAGAAACAAAACTGTGCTCTCCTCTCCATTTTCTTTCCTGCAGCGTGCCAAACCTGACCAGTGAGCTGTTCACCCTGCAGCCTAACTTCACCCCCATCCAGACCACACACACTGTGCCCAACAATAACAATGCCTGGGGAGGTAGGACTGCATACAGCACCAAACAAACACACACATAATCATGCAAATATACGTGAAGCGTGCAAATGCACATGCACAAACATACTGCTCAGAGCTGGATATGCTGTGACAGTGATGCTCAGTTGCTTCATGCTCTTGACTCATTTCCCCTCTTTTCTCCTTTCATGTTACCATGGTAACCTTTGGATGTCAGGTGACCTGCTAAAGCCAGCACCACCCGCTCAAATTCACAGCCCCGGAGTCCAATTGCACTCTGGAAAAATGCTGCCAAATGATTTGGACTCTTCATTAGCCAACCTTGTTGGTAGTGAGTACACAGAATCTCTCTCCAAATATTCAGTCATCGCTTACATTTCTCCTGCTATTCTTCTCTGGCCGTGTTGCTTCTCTTCAGCTGATGTTATGTTTGTTTTCTGCTTCTCTCAGACCTGCAGTTTGGGGGGACGCCAGCTAAAAAGTGAGTGGGTTTTTCTGACATCCAAGACTTAGCCACAAGCAAATGACTCAGCTGTCTATCCAGCTTTATTACTGTTCAAACTCTGTTATGATTCATTATTTTTCTTTCGGATTTTGCATCATTTGCACACCTGAAAATGCTGTGTGTGTGTGTGTGTGTGTGTGCGTGTGTGTGCATCAGGCCGGAGCTCCAGTGGAGTCAGCTGGTAGAGAAAAAACCAACAGGAGGAGGCGGCTGGCAGTCGAAGACTATGTGCACCAGCACCAACTGGACCCACACCACCCATCCCATGGCACCTGCACCCATGCCCGTCCCTCAGATGGTAATTTAAAACATTTGCATGTTTTTGTTGGGCACCATCGCATGTGTGTTGTGGAGAATTTCTGGAGCTGAGTGACGTGAAGACAGTGAAGACCGCAGAGAGTCTATAAAAATTACTGATAGACTGACATGTTTAATGATTCTTGGCCGAGGAGAACAGAGACAGCAGTTCAAGTGCAATTCACGGTCTTACCAATTTAATTCTGCCCTGCTTGTGCATTGATGATACATAGGTATATTACCAAAAGAGGACACCAGCTTAACCATACAAAGAGGGGGGCTCATATCTTCTATGTGCACAGGTGTCAGCATTCACTATACATAAATGAACAAATATACTAGTGTGACCCGGAGAGAAAGGAGAGGAGGAGGTAAACGGCCTGTTCAGAGTATCTTTTTGCCAAGCATCCCTCTCTAGAACCTAAAAAGCACCTTCTCTATTTGTTATGGCTTTAGATTGCCCCTAACTTTCAACTCTTATTGCACCAAATGGACAAAACGTGACAGACATACACTACCGCTCATAAGTTTGAGGTCACTTAGAAATGTCCTTTGTATGAAAAGTAAAACATTTTAAATTAAAATAACAGACATACAGTCCAGACATTGTAACTGACTATAAAGCTGGAAACGACTGATTTTCTCATGACATATCTCTTATATATTGCCAGCAACCATCATTTATGTGTTCCATGGCACATTGTGTTAATCCATGTTTATAGTGTTGAAAGGTTGATTGATCATTAAAACACCTGTGCATTATGTTAGCACAGCTGAAAACTGTTTTGTGCTGATTTGAGAAGCAATAAAATGATCCTTCCTCAGGCTAGCTGAGTATCTAGAGGTAAAGTTGGAGATTTGTACAGGTTTACAAATTATTACAAATGATTATTTCTTCCCTATGTCTTCACTATATTTTTGATTCATTTTGTAACTCATTTCATGACTAAAACAGCTTGTTTTCATGGAAAACAACACAGACACCAAACTTTTGAGTGCTATTAAGTTATAGGTTCTCACTGAACTCTGGGCAGAAACATTGATGACTTTCAGAATGACTTATAAACAAATAAAAGGCAAAATCTCCTTCACAATGTGGTAACACAGATGAATTGACAGCTCTGTCATTTTCCTGTTTGCTGTGAGTACTACAATTTACACCGTTATTATTGGGTACACTCCAAAACCAAACCAGCAGAGTGCTGATTTGGGCGTGACTTGCACCCAACCAAAGCATTTCTCCCTGTTTGTTGTGGTGGAATCCAAATGGAAAATGTACTTTAAGTGTCTCTGCCAACACTTAATCAGTTGTTAAGGAATAAAATAAGAATTTAAGATATTCAGTTCATAATGATATAAAACAGAGAAAAAGCTGAAATAATTGGAGAAGCTGAAATCAAAGATATTTGTCAGTTTTTGTTTAACAAATTACTTAAAGGGGAACTAATCCCATTTTACTCATAGATGTTCTTCCTATGGTCTTACACAGTCCAAATTATTGGTCAGTACAAACAACTGCCTACCAAATTAAAAAACTGGAGTGCTAAAACAAAAAAATAAAGAAATTCATGCTATTTTTTTTCTCATGATTACATATATTGATTGCACTTGCCAAGCCATGGAAATAACACATTGCAAATCCTAATTTAGATAGTGTTGCACTTTAAATGACAGATTACAAACTATCTGATTTTAAAATCTCATAGAGTGCTGCAGAAATGAGCCCAAAATCCTGGAAATGAGTTCACATTTTAGCACCTTGTCTCAAAGTCAGTGTTTTTTTTAATGGGTTTGATGCCTGAAATAAGATCTGAGGTTAACACAGGCTTAGGACATTTTCATGTTTTGTTTTTTATCACATAAAATACCTCAGTAAAGTAAAATTGTAAAATTTGAAGCTTTAATGTGTCTTTAAAAAGGCCTACACTGTGGCTAAATTAGACTTTAGAGCTTGTCAGGGACATTGAACAACATTTTCAGCTCTATGGTAGTGAAGTCATGCTATTGTGGTGTAGTTTGCTTATAGCAAGGCTGTCCGTTGATCCATGGAAGGACCATGTGGAAAAATCCCATTGGCTCTTTGTCGAGGGAACCAGGATGATGCTAACATCCGGATTGGCTTATAAAAATACGTCATCCCTGCAGCGCTCTAATGGGTCAAGTCTGTAAATGTGGCCTTTCTGTCGGGGCAGCACTGCTGCACTACTTCAGCAGAAATAGAAAGTATTGTATTGTGTATTAATTGGGTGCCATCCATCACTCTGTCAGTGAAGTCAGTTTCTCCTAATGGTCTGATATCTCATTCTGGAGTGAAACTCATTAAATGCACCTGTTGGCCAAATGTAACTCTCTGCTGCATTCAGGGCTTTTTGAAGGAGCTCCCAAATGTGCGTCTGTCCTTTGTGCTCCACTCTAATTACCCGCAAGTCTCTTCCATTCAATCTGGTTTCATCTTTTAATTTTCGTCTGATTGACCTCGCAACTCAAGACGCTCATTTATTCAGCAAATGGCTCGGAAAGCTGGTGGCACGACATGAATAGAAAGTAGGAGTGATTTGAGCATGAGCAATGGGCAAAGGTCTGGTTTATCTTCTCTGCTCATTTGGAAAAAATGCACGAGCATGACTTTTATTGTTGTAACTCTTTTTTTTTGTGTAACTCTCCACAGAATGGGATGATCTATACTGGCTATGTAAGTACCTTTCTCTACTCCCCTCCCCCTCACTCCTCTTTTTGCACCGGATTTCATCCCGACGTCCTTTAAAAAACCTCTCTGCTTTGCCTTTTTAAGAATCTATGCTCCTGGCATTTTTATGATTAGACTGTTTGTATTGTTGATGATACATGAATTATCAGAGGAAAGAGCTTATTGTGCTGCCTTGGTATTGTTATTTCATCCCTTGTGGTTATTACAGACTGCCAATCTGCTACTTTAATTCTACTTTGTCAAATGGTGCACTTATTTTCTTGCTAAGGATTAGGTGTCTTGCTACATGCAAACAGATGCAAATGTTACAGACATTTATGTCTTTGTTTGGGGTGGGACATCTTTGACAGGTTAGACATGGGCCTAACAGTATCAGGATAATGTTTGTTATCAACCTCAGGACAAGATTAACACTGTAGCTCAGCCACAAAATCATGTTTTGTGTTCATCTCTTTTTTCCCAAACAGGCTCCTGCACCAGTGGCTTTTCCTATGACGACACCCCAAGTGCCTGTGTATGGAATGGTAAAGAACAGCTTTAATCTCAGACATACTTTCACAATCTACTGGCATTAATCTACTCTATATCTGAAATGTTTTTCTCTCTCTATCCACATAACCTCTCCCACCTGTCCTCCGACCAGCTCCCTCCTCAGATGAGTCATCAAATGGGGGGTGTTCCTGTGATGCCCCCACAGCCTGTCATGTACAACCAGCCTGTCCTGAGACCCACCAATCCCTTCGGACACATCCCGGGGACACAGGTAACCTGACACATAAATATACACATATTAGTGCATATTGTAGTCAAAGGAGTAGTCTGATATTTATTTTTCTTGCTGAGGGTTAGACAAGATGATTGACACCACTCTCATATTTGCCCATTCAATATACTGTAAGGTCACAGCCAGTTACGGTACATAGGAAACCACACAATGTATGTAAATCAATCAATCAATCAATCAATCAATCAATCAATCAATCAATCAATCAATCAATCAATCAATCAATCAATCAATCAATCAAAATGTATTTCTATAGCACTTTTCATACAAAAGAAATAACACAAATAACACAAAGTGCTTCACATAAAAAAGGGGGGGAAAATAAAAAAGTAAATAATAATAAATAATAGTATAAAATAAAAATAAAAAATATTAGAATAAAAAGTAATAAAGCTAGATAAGAAAAACAGAAAAATAATAATAACAAATAAATAAAAAGTAAAGCATGATAAAAAAAATAGACAAAAAATAGACAAAAAAATAATAGCAAACAATAAATAAATAAATAAAAGAGAAGAATTTAAAAATGTATTTAAAAATGGTTTAAGTAAAAGCCAAATTAAAAAGATTAGTCTTAAGTTTGCTCTTAAAAATATGAACAGTCCATAAAGATGGACAATGCATCTCTACTCTAACCACTGTACAAAATGAAGCCAAATTATCCCAGATAAGGGCGCTGCCATCTAGCATTGGTGATATAATTTGCAGCCAGAGTCTGCGCAGTATTGATCGGGTTTGGAGCCACAGTTTCTCCATATATGTGTGTAGCTTTAAGTAAAGTGGTAATGGAGCTGTAGCCAATTAGCTGGGGGTTGTTGAACACTTTGCAGGGAAGAGTAGGAAATTACCAACTGAAGGAGAAGTTGGCAAGGCAAACTGAAACAAAAATGGGTCCACCAAAAGAGTAGGACATCCTAAATTGATATATAACAGCGTAAGAGCAACCAAGGGTGAACTTTTCTTTTAACTGTACGTGCCTCATGTCTGCAAGCCTTCTGGAAGAATTGGCACACTTATTCATGGCTATTTTTCACGTGTGAGAAACAACATTCAAGCTGTGGACCCGTCGAGAAGCAGTGTGAAACAAGTTGTCAGATAATTTTATAATTGACCGGCAAGTGTGAAGAAAGGGTTTTTTCACAGCGGGTAATCATCAGTTGGTGCGGCCACAAGACTCTGACAACAAACAAATCTATTTTGACCAATTATTCAAAACATAACAGACATAATGGCCTCCTGAGCACTCTGGGCCCTGAGAAGCAGTTTTCCTGGCACTGCGGCAGGTAATATGCTTGTCAGTAGATGCCTGAACACTTGATGAGCTGTTTTGTCAAACTAAATTACTCTCCATTCTCCTCCCGTCCTCTGCAGATGCACTTCATGTAGGGATGATGTTGTAACCATGGCAGCAAAGCCGAGAGAGAGAAGGCGAGAGGAAAGAGATGGAGAGAGAAAGAGTCCAAGAAAACTAATCCAGAACCAAATCCAGTGCCGGAGGAAGAAAGAGGAAGACAGAGAGGAAAAGGGAGGGGAGAGGAAGAAGGAGAGAGGACCAGAGGACTGATAAAAGATGAAATGCTGATGTCTGTTTTCAAGTCGCCTCACCCTCTAATCTCCTCTCCTCTCTCCATGTGGCTACTGATCTGTCTTTGAATGGGGGCACCAGAGGCTCCGCATCAATCCCACTCATCCTCTGTTTGATTTGCCAATTCGAACGGCGATTATGACCTGTGATGACAGCTCTATGGAAGTGCAGAAGCTCTACTGCCACTTCCTGACCTCCTCATCCCGATAATTTCCAGTATAAAAACTTAACCCACTTCAAACTCGGAGGACACGCGTCTCTTTCTCTGATTGGATTGTTTGCTGGCACTTTACTCAATGTGAACTTTGCCAAGGGTGTATGTCTGTGTAGGTGATTTTAGCATCTTGTTCGGATTGGTTCCCGGTTGCGTGTCATCCATCACCTGATGTCAGAAGTGATTGATCTGAATGCGTGTGTGCGTGTCCTTTTTTCTACATTTCAATGTGCTGCATCAACATTACCGTTTCAGTCTTTTTATGAGCTCCATTTGTTCTTAATTGCCAACTTTACATCAAAAATTCGGCGTGGAACGATAATTTGCAGGTGCGATTGTGTGTGTGGATGGACGTGGCTGTGTAGGGTGTGTGTTTCTCTTTTGGTACCTGATGTCATTACTGTGTTGCCAGGTACCAACGTGTTACTGCACTGGAACTAACTAATGAAAGCACTGAGCCAGACCCAGGCATCGCATTTGGATGTAAACAAACCTCTTACACTAACTTTGCTAACTTTGGGGTCCTGCTGTACACACTGTGTATTTTGTTCTTTTTTTTCTCTCTCCTCCTCTACAGCTGTGCAATATCATGCAATCGAGTCTTTTTCACCCATCTGTAGGCTGTTAAGAAAGCTGTTTCCTGCTGTAGTGTTGTTGTGTGTCTACATCAGGTTTCTGTACAGAATGCTCTTTTATTTCGTTTTCTAACCTGTTATGTTATACCCGTACTGCTCCAAAAGTAGTGAAAAATGCACTCAGAGCCAGATATAGAGGTGACTGGATATTAGTAAGGAGATGATTCTCAGTCTTGCAAATCAGAAATGGTCTAACTCCCAACTGTATGATTTCCTCCCTGTCCTAAGCATTCGTCCTGTCCAAAATGAGTCTCATGTGAAGTCCTTTACACTCCAGAAAAACTGCAAAAGGGTAATTAACGCAGCAGATGTCTCACCTCCGCTTGGAGGAATTAAAGATGCTGCTACCACCAAGAGGGGCTTGTTAATGCAGTGTTAACATTTATGGACAGGACAGCTAAAGGTCAGTCGGAGGAGTCAAATGGAGACTAGACTGTCGTAAAGCGACTGAGGGTAATGTCTGTCGATCATGACCCTAGTAATGCCTGCAGTGACGACATACAGATGAATTTAGACAGCCAGAGACGGGAGGCTTTAATGAGACGTTAAATGTTAATGTGGTTTTTCTGGCAGACCCAAGGTCAAGTTAGACCCACAGACAGACGATATATAAATATATATAGCACAAACCTTCGAAGAGGGGACACCGCTCTGCTGCACAAAAACCTAAAATCATTGCTGGGATGTACAGTTGAAAGGGGCAATAATCGATTGGGGATGAAGTCGTTTTCTATTGATTGTGTCTGTTCTATGTACATGTACTGTATGTGTGTGTGTTTGTGTGCACATGCCTTCCCATAGAGATAAACAGGGTCATGTTCCTCGGTTAGAGATGAAAGGTCTCTAGTGAGCTGGTGTAGCGTGTACTAACTTAGCAGTGAGTGTTGTTGTGACCGTGTCTCAGTCTGTACAACCCGACATCAAATCAGAGGATCACTCATCTGCTGAAAAAAAGGCCCCAAAGTCATCAGACTTGGAAACTCAATGTGAATCGAAGACAAACCTCTCCAGACTACGCCTGTGATTCCCAACAAAATCGTCAAGAAAACGGCGACTGTGTGGTGGCGTATTGTTACGATTCAACCTTGAACTGTAACTGCTGGTTTGGCAAAAACGAACCTCCCAGCAGCTACGAGTCTACTACCAGCAGAGACTTCAGTGTTAGAAATCGTCACCAAGCAAGCAGATATTCTCTGAGGTTTCTCAACAAGAGGCCAGCTGACATTTGGATATCTCCTTTGGAAAAATTGTCGCTTCATTCTCCTCCATTATTCCTCGTCCCAGTGGTTCGTCTTTTTCCGTCAGCTGTAAGCTCTTTCATTGTGCACTTCACTCCCACAACGCAGCTCGATCCATCCTGGGCCAACCTCTGACTGTTACTATGTCCTCTGTATATAGGTAATGCCGTTCATGTGTTTTTAGACGTGCTCTCTCTGTAAAGTGATCGAAGCCCCATTGGATGACGTACCGTACGTGGGACAATTAATTGCTGTATCTGTGTTTGAATGGTTGTATTTTGAAGGTGTCATCATCCAGGGATGGGTGGGTGGGTTTAATGTTTGTGATGTTTGTGTCCATCTTGAGGAGGAAGGGGGTGGGGTTTGTGTGTGGGGGGGTTCAGGGGTAAACTATCACAACTGGTCTATACCAAGAGTGTCTTCATCGAGGAAGTGGACAGGACAGGGTCTGTCCTCTTCGAAACAGGAACATTTTTTTGCACCAAAGTCATCATCAAAGCGCAGCTTCTTCTTATTCAAGGTCACTACGGATGGATGATATCAGAACTCAAAAGGATTTTTTTTGTTCTTTTATTTTTGGAGACAAAGAAACTGTCTTTTTTTGCATGATTAAGTGTCGTCTTTTTATTGGCTTGTGTGCCCGGTAAAAGCATGACCATTGTGTGAACTCTCACTTACCGGTGTGTTTGGAAAACGTTAAGGAAATTTCTCCATGAGATTTTTTACTTACCTCTTGACATGAACATTCATTGACATTCATAATCAACTGTTTTACAATGTAGGGTCCGTAACTGTTTGAAGGCTGCCTCGCATGCAGAAATGCAACTTGCAAGTAACCCATCAAACTTCAAACCCAGTTACCATAACTGCATCTTTGTAAAACACCATGGATGTCAATGCCAGTTATCACCTAGCTAGCTAGACATTGCAGTCTTGTAAAATCGCTCTTTATTAAAGCGTTGCTATTTTCAATACGTGTGTTTGAATGCTCGCTCCTTTTTCATACTATGCCAGCAGCATCATGGGAGGTTGTGATTGGAAGTCAAAGTACTGTAATACGTGTTTGGTCTGGTCAACATTGTGTGGTGTTTTTAACGTGTTTGCCCAGTCTTGTCCTGTCTGTTGCCATCAACTGGACTTATTCTTTCCCAGTCATCCTCTTTAAGCACGGACTGGTTTCCTGAAACCAGGCTTGGCTTCACCGAAACCTTCAACTTTTCTTTAAGATCATTTCTGCAAACCCAAACAAGGGGATATGAGATCAATTATTCTATTTTAAACTCCAGTTTCAAAAGCATATGGGTAGACAAAATTTGAGTATCTACGCGTCTGTCTGCCAGACATACCTGTACACTTTAGAAGTATTCAATCTGGGGCTTGATTTCATAAAAGCAGCCTCAGACTGGTCTATCAGACCTGTTGGCAAAATAACATTTTCTCTCTTACATTCAGTTCATCTTGCCTGTCTACCAGTCATTAGTAATAAAAAAGACTAATGATAATCTGCCCAAGCATTTATATCAATTATCAGCACACAGTCCTTCTACCTGCACTCTAACTTTACAAAAAGGACATTGGAGGTAATCTTCAATGGGTTGTTAGTAGAATTATCTATAATGGAAGACTCCCAACACCATTATCGACTGACTCAACTGTCTGCAAATACAAAAATAACCATTTCTAATCATCACTGAAGCTACTTCAGACTATCTGGTGGCTGGAAACCAGACTTGGCCAGTGTTATCAGAGCAGAAACTGCATTTCCATGTTGTTTTGCCAGTGAAAGGCGCATGATGTCTATGCAGTTTCACGCTCCATCCTTCGTCCATTTAGGCACGTAGGCCTACTCACCATATTACCTCAGTATACCCTCAGTATTGTGTATACTGCATTCACGACTCATTCAGTACTCTAGTGTCCATCTGTAAACTGTTCATTGTTGTTGAGGGCATGAAACTCAGCAGTGTCCATAAAAATGTCTTGTGAGCAGGGAGTGAGGTTCCACACCTTCAATTTCTTCTCATTTTATTTTTTTGTATATCAAAGTGATTGAATTATCAACAGGTTTGGATTGTTATCAAATTATTGGTTTTTATTTGAAAAGCATAGGTTGATGTTTTTGGAAGAAAATGGAATAAAACGTCATCTGATGCTGAGCTCCCAATAGTTTTTTTGGTGACATCCACAGACACTTAAAAAGGAATAAGAATACACTAATAAGCTGCACAGATCAATGACTCTCTCACAGTATTCACACAGAAGCTACAGTTCAGTTCAAATTCATTTATTGATAATTAAACATTTCAAAGAACATAGGACAAAATGTAATTTAAAACAAAATGATAATATTTGTGTTCATTATCATTCGTACAAGTTGAATGTGGCATCAAAAATCGTTGTTTTAGGGGAGAGGGGGAGTCGAGCGTTGAACCAGCAACCGATCCTGAGCCAGGTTATTCAACTCTGAATTGAAGGGCCTACCGATGCGCTCTTACGCAAGGCACTTAACCCCGAAGTGGCCCCAGGGGCGCATTTACAATAACTAAAACAACCCATTCTACCTAAATGTCCCACGTCCAGCTCTGGCTGTGATTGCCTGGTACTCCTGAATGACAGGCTGTTAAATACAGGATGTACTAACAACAACATGCCTGCTTCAGAAAGGGTTCAGATTTAGACTAAAAGAAGTGTCCTCCAAATCTGGTGTGTGTGTGTGAGTGGTCAGTATGTTGGGAGCAGGAATGTATGAGCAGCGTATGCAGGGGTGGGGGTGGGGTGGGGATGCAGGGATATGATCAGGAAAATCAAAAGCGGGGAAAAAAAGGTATTCTCCCTTTAAAAAGGACAGGAGATCCATTTCCAAAAATCTGAAATCCTGACAAATAAAACTCCCTGAAGACAGGTAAGGAATGAGAAGTATGGTTATGGATGTGTCTGTCTGCGTGTGGGAGTGTGCTTGTGAGTGTGTACACGTGTTTTCGGGGAGGGGCAGGAGTGTGTGGTCTGAGTGTTTACCTTAGTGGGGGGACACCCCATCGTCCACAGCAGTTTCAGGCCTAACGCTGCTGTTTCCCCCATCCCACGCTACAGCTGCGTGTGGCGTACGTCCAGGGCAAGGGCTCAGTTTGGCTCCCTCCCACTCTAGCTGCAATAATCAGCAAGAGGAAGAAGGTGGCTGGAGCAGCAGCAACAACAAGGCATGCAACTAACAGTTCACATGGAGAAGGTGGAATAATGTGGAAATGTAGAGAGGCTATGTGTCACTTAAACTTAACACAGCACTACCAACTCAGGTGGCGAATAAGAAATAAGATGAGTAGCTGGTGTGTGGTACGATCACGAACGGAACAACTACAGTAAGCCATATAAAATACAGGTGGAATCAGGTGTGCATTTGTATAGTTTGCACATGTAGCCTGCTTTACATGAGTAAAATGCAATTAACCCGGTAAAAATACATCTAGAGATAAGTGTGGAGTTGTCTAGGTGTGATATGAATGCAGCGAAAGCCAGTAATCCTAATGTCAGAGTGAGGTGTGTGTTTCTGGTGAGATCAGAGGAGGGAAAAGGAAAGGTCATCGGCTCGTCTCACTGCTGCTCGGGAAAATCAGCGGCCTTTACTTAATCCAACACAACCCTCATATTCACCTGCAGCACAGACACTGTCACCTCAGATCCACTCAGTCAATAAACCCGACACACATCTGCAACACGCCACTGCACTGCACTCTTGCACCTGCTCTCACCTCAAATACCATTTTCTCCCATATTTTTTTGAATCTGCTTTTTGAATTGTATGAAAAGTCTGATTTCACTGAGCGTTTAGTTCACACACTCACATGCCACATTTATTCAATACCACTCACTACATGCTCCTCAACCACTGTAATCAGATTACAGTCATGCTTGCCTCTCAAACGGGTTGCCTCTGTTATTAACAGACTGGTACAAATAAACTGCACTGCTTTATCTTCAACCATCTCCAACTGTTTAGGAAGAAATACAATCATTCCATCTTTATATTAACAGTCAGTACTCTCACTGTTCAACCAAATGTTGTTTTGCACTACTTTTTTCCATCTTAAAATAAGGTTTTAAGTATTTACACAAGTACCAAATTGTACATTTCCTGGTATGAAAACTATTCAAACTTTTCCTGTAAATCACCAATGGTTTCCAATGTGAGAAGAGGCACCACAGCAACTGTTGACACTGGAACAAATAATAGAAAAACCAATTGGAAATGTAAGCATCAATAATGCTGAGATTGTTTTAACATTGGCCAAACAAAGCCTACAGCCATTCTCCAGGCTTTTATAAATCCAAATATGTACAAAATGAACAAAAAAAAACCCAGAACTCCTCTTCTTCAGTTGGAAAAATATCAAAAACCTGGGTTCAACTGAGTATTAGAGAAACACATGGATGCATTCAACTTTCTTTCCACACTGGATGCTCTGATCGCAAATTCAACACAAAACTGATGTAGAGAGAAAGAAACGTGAACGGCTACAAAATTACTAAGATTCTGTTCTAATGTTTTAGAGGCAAACTTTGACTCGACCAAACATCAACTTGACTTCTGAGTTTGTGTAGACCTCAAGAAAAACAGACAATCTGGGCTAAGCAAGAAAACACAAGAAAGGGAAATTATGGAAACCAGACAAAAGTCACATACTTCATTTCAATGGCTGAAAGTCTTTCATCCGACTGTCTTTTTATCCTGTTGTTATCGAAGTCAACGTTCACACCTGGCAGTCCCTCGGGACTATGCAACTTCAAGCAAGCATAATCAGACCGGTAATATCCATCTTAGGTTAAGCAAGCTCTCCAAATTAACCAGGAAGGCCTGTGTGGTTTTTACTCTGAAGTCTCTCTTCACACCCTGAAAACAAACAGGAAGCCTCATGTGAAGTTTTAATGCCAGCAGGCAAAATGCTATCACAAAATCACCCAGAGGAAATTGACAAAAATAGAGAAGGGCAAAAATAATAAACCATCACTCCAAGTGGGAGTTGCTTGACTTGCACTAAACCGGTCAACTCAGTGCAACCCGCCAGAATCAAGTAATGGTTAAATAAGCACTCTCTATCTTTACAAAAAGATGGTTCTTTAGTAAAGGTGCACCACTGCATTTAACTTTAGTTCTGCTTTCTCTTCTAGTCAAAATGTATTACCAATCAGGCAGTTAAATGTCTGGTCCAACAGACCAGGCTAAATGCAGCAGAATTTAAACAGAGGCCTGCTACATACTCTACACAGTGTGTCCCTACTGCAACACTAGAGTGTGGGTTGGGATGTATATGTTGAAACATACGGGTCTCTGAAAGATGAGTTTTTAATGAAAGGACCAAGTTTAATTTATCTAGTAATGAGGCCAGATGGATCTTTATTTGCCAGTATATTTTTTTTAATGAAGTAAAGCGGTTTTCATACTCTCATACAAAAAAATGTCTGTGTTTTTCATTCTGTTCCCTACTTGAAACATGTGACTATGCATAACTTTTGGACTATAGTTTTTCCGGGAAACCTCTACTTGTTGCATATTTTTATGTAGAGTATATAAAGACCTTGATTCAGTGCAAACAGAAAGCTTCTCTTACCAGATCCTACACAGGCCTTAGACTTCAACTTTGTCCCAAGAAACGCTCAGGGCTCTTTAACATTCAACAAGGAACCAGCTGTGCCTCTATAACATCAAACTAAAAACTGAGACTTCTTGACAATATTCCAATATTAGCTGTCCCACAAAGCCACTGACTGACAGACAGGCTAACGACCAGGTCGAGATGGAGAAAAGGGAAGATGCTTCAGATTTTAATTACATTCGAATTACAACCTTGCTCCCTCTCTGGTTTTCCTCATTAAACTGTCCCTTATGTAAATACACATGCGCACGCACACACACAAACACACACACACACACACACACACACACACACACACACACACACACACACATCTGCAGTGTGGAAAGAGAGTGTGGGGGTGGGACTATCGATAAGGGGGTTCTGGCGTGTGGTAAGGGTAATCATTGCGCTGGGGCATGGGTTGCCCGTGTGCGGGTGTCTGCTCATACGGTGTGGATGTGGAGTAGCTTCCCGCTGCTGCGTAAGCTCCTGATGAATCATATGCTCCCGGTGGCCCGTAGCCTGCAGATGTGTCATAGCTTCCAGTCGAGGCATCGTAGCTCCCAGATGAAGCGTTGTAGCTCACTGATGAGGCGTTGTAGTTTCCCGAAGTATCATATGTTCCCGGCGGCGGGTATGCTCCTGGAGCCGCATACGTTGGGGGCGCCGAGTACGTCCCTGGGGGTGCCGTGGCTGTGGTTGAGGCTGGTGTCTGTGTGGTGGCTGGAGGGGGTGGAGGCGGAGGAGGAGGATTGGTGTAGGCATACTGGAGGTACTGGTACTGCTGTTGGTATTGTTGATACTGTTGGTATTGATGCATTTGCTGGTAGTACTCTGTGTAAGACCTGGAGGGACAGAAGGAAGGAGAATTTAAAAAAAAGTTTCAAATTGCATCGCACAAGAAATTATGGACAAATTTTATTTTTTGTGTTATGTGTTAGCACTTTACAATAATCAGGGTTCCCATAACCTCTTAAAAATCATATTCAAGGACTTTTCAAGGACATTCATATTCAGTTATAGTGGAATTTTGGTGTGCATGTAAACATCATCACTGAGAACTTATGAGTACTTTCATTCTTTACTGAAATTTATAGACAGAGAGAGAGGATTTAATGTGTGAAAACGTCTCTGTTGTACTGTGTTAAGTGGGCGCACTTGAGTTTGGCTTTTCTCGAGGCAGGTGGTGCGTGAAACAAAGACTGCCGGAGACACATGCAGATGGCAGAACATAACCTATTTTCTAGTGGAAAGTAAAAAAACTACATAAAATGAACTTTTCTAATCTTGCTCAAACTATATTATATTCAAGCATTTTCAAAGGACCCACGTCTACTTATATCTGATTTCTTTCCTAAATTAACAAACCTTCAAGGATTTCAAGGACCCATGGGAACCATGATTAGAGTAAATGTAAAATAATTGTTTGTACTATGTAAATAAACTACTATTGCTGGTGTTGTTGTTATAATTATATGTGCAAGTAGAAGCAGGCCTAATAATTATTTGTTTCCTGCCTCCATCCTTTATAAAATGTAGTGTGTGTACCTAGCGACAGGGTCTGACCCTTCAGGTGTTGTGGTGGCGGCCGCTGGAGGCTCTTCAGGTCCTCCAGGTGGTGTCGGCAGCAGGGCACGGCGCTTTGGTCGAATCTGAGCGAAGGAACCTGGAACAGGGTCGGGGAGGAGTGGGGCTCGATTTCCTCTGATTGGGCTGCGGTCCCGCTCGCTGTCTGTAGCTGCTGCCTTTCTTCCTGCCTGCTGCTCTGCCAGAACCTTCAAATCAAAACACACATAAATAGGTATAACACAGAAAATCTACATGGAGAAGAACATTATACGTGTGTAATAAATTAATGATTAAAAGACCTTCTGTCCCTCCTGAAAGAACTTGGCTCTTGCTGCCTCGAAAAGCGTTGTTGGATCTGGTGCAGTCTGTGGCTCTACTTCTTCAACAGCAGCGACAGCCGCAGAATTGTGATTGGCCATGTCTTGGTACACCTGGTCAGCAACAGATCCATACACCTGGCTGGCAAGTGCACCGTATATTACCCCATCTGCACCTTTAGCACTTGTAATGCCCTTCAAAGCGGCGTAAGTGGGGTCAAAGGATGTCGTGTTGTAGAATGAGTTATGAACACTTTGTTGGACCTGAAAAGAAAAGGGAGATGCCATCATTTAAAAGAGAGAATTTAGAAATATATTCAAATCTAATTTGTTTCAAGAACAATGGTAAGAGAAGTGAGAGAATACTTTTTTTTTTTTTTTTTAAGTTTGGCTGAAACAAATCTACTAACCAAAAAAACTGTCTTCACACATGGTGGGAAATTTTAACATATCGCCCAACCCTGGATAATAAGTAGGCGCGTTTACATTAGGTACTGTTCCCTCTAGTGAGCCGCTATGGATGTGACTTGGGAGAGAGGATCCGCCCAAGATCCGCCCAACTTCGCCGGTTAGCTGCTCAGAAAGTACCTGCCTCAGGTAGGTACTTTCTGAGCAGCTACTGAGCGGCGATTTCACACATACATGATTAATTTGCAGACTGGTGCAAACTGGACGCTGAGGGGTTAACAGCTCCTGCTCTGCTGACTGCAGGAACGAGTCTCCAATTACAGCAGAAAAAGTCGCTAGATTTGTCGCTAGTTGCTGAACTCCATTGGTTAGCCGCTACAAAAGCACCTGTATGTGAACAGAGGCCGAGGGGAACTATCTAATGGGCGTAGCCAAAACACTTCCAAAAAGTACTCGAAACACTCCTAGTTAGAGGTTTTCCAAGACAGAGGATAGAGACTGCAGGAGATAAACTTACTTGTATGGGTAGACCAGCTGCAGCCGCTGCAGCTGCAGCTAGCACAGCTGCTTGGCTCTGATGGTGCTCTAGTGATGGTGGTGGTCGTGGAAGAAGACCCTCTCTGCCCCCTGCCAGGAGAAGGGAGTGGAAAACATGATGAGAACATGTTGTTTTAGCATTTACTACATGCAAAACCCTTAAAAATGTACATATCCTTCATCTTTACCTGCAACACCACCAGCGTTTGAATTTCCGGCCATTGCAATCTGGTTGATCAAAGGTTGGGCTTTGGACAGCTCTACAGCCAACTGACGGCCCTTGAACATTGTCCCATTGAGTGCCTCAATAGCTACCAAGGCCTCCTCCTTCCTCTCCATATGCACGAATGCGTAGCCAACATTTGAGCATAATCTGGCTGTAGAGTACACAGGAAACAAGGAGATCAGTGTTAGCAATAGAGTTATAAAAGAAAAGAAAACGCATCCATCCCATATCTTTATTTTCCCTTGTTGTTAAGCATTATTACATTCAAAGATTTAACATGTTGATCTTTGAAAACCCAGCCGTCTAGATCAACATTGCACTCTAAGGAGATCATTTAAAGGTTATTGTTACATTACACTATACTATACCAGCCCATTTTAATCTATTACAGAACCTAACTTCTACAAAATCTTTTCTCAAACTTTTCATTAAAACCATGGCATTTATTTTTTGTTTCCTATACCATCACTATTGGTGATTTTATGACTCACCTTTGACTTTATCACAGTCTAAAACTCTTCCAAAGGTTGAGAATAACCCATGCAGGTCATCTGCTGAACATGTTGCGGCAAGGTTCCCCACAAACACTTTAGTGGAGTTGGGTGGGCGTGCACGTGACTCCTCGACCACCAGGGGCCTGCCTCTGTACTCTTTGCCATCAAGATGTCGTATGGCCCTGTGAGGGTAAGATACAGAAATATCTTCAGCTGCATAGCAGATAACATTGCCAGTCGAACACTGAATATAGAAATAATTTACACTACACAAGATATAAAACTAAAACCAGCCATATTCTGCTTTTATCTTTGTGTTATGATATTATATTTCATGGAAATTAGTTGCATCCATCTATAAACAGACTTGAGAACCCTTAGTCTCTTTGAACTATTCAGTTTTTGGTTTTGTGAGGGTCCAGTTCATATTGTTTTTTTTAACCCCAATAAAGCATCTACGGTTATTTTGGGATCATACGATTTTTTTTAGGATACTGCAGAGCTAAATCCAACAGGCCTGTCAGTTCCATTATGCAAACATTAGACCTTTTATCAGCTTCTCTGGTTTCTGTGCGTCTGTCAGACATTTTTCAATCAGAATTCTAGTAGACAACATAAACGAAAGTGTCAAAAGCTAGGTTAAGGTTTTGCATACCTCAGACACAGACACTTCCTGTTTCAGTTGCAAAAGGGCTGCTGCACACTGATACGTTAAGAGTGTGTTTTAGGGTTTTTATATTCAGTAATGAAGTGTTTATTGGTATGGTCTTCCATTAGAATGATATGAGCATATGATGGTGCTTTATGAACACTAGGTTTACTTGTTTGGTCAATTTTTTTCCCTTACCTACTGCATGTATGCTCAAGCCTGATGGACCTCTCTGTGGAGGTTTTTATTCATTATATTCATTATTATGAACATCATTAATAATCATAATAAAATCTGTGTGCATAAAACTCCATCACCCCAAGAATATGCAATAAATATTTCATGACTAGCAATTAATTTATACCATGCTATAATGGTAAATGGCTGTATACCTGTCTGCTGCCCCCTCTCCCTTCAAGGTAACGAAGGCATACTGTCTGAGCAAAGAGCAGGTGTTGATCTCTCCATAAGGACCAAAGAGCTTGTTTAGCTCGTCGTGAGTTGCATCTAAAGGAAGGTTCCCCACAAACAACTTCACGTTCTCACCGCTCATCTCTGTATCAACCAGACATCTGGAAAAGAGAGAACAAAATGCTTGGTTATGTTTAATCCTGTGGATGACGTGGAAATTGTTTAACTAGTGATTCTCCAAAGAAAAATTGCGTTTTCTCCAAACGGCTGATCATAGTTGATTTTTTTCAGTTAACCCTCTGGGGCCTATGATCGTGCTGTCCTGATTAGATAATGTGACGTTTAACGATGATGTTTGACATTCCTAGGTCATGTAAAACCAAAGATATGATAGTTTTAATTTGAGAGTACAGAAATATTTGAGCGTTGGTGTAGCTCTCTGTGTAATTCCGCACATAGTTTGTTTTGAAGAGTTGCAGCTAACAAGGGAAAAAAAGCCTATAAATATACATGTTTTTGTATATATTTTTATTATATTCAAATGTTTACCTTTTTATATGTTCATATTTGTATCCTATGTTTACATTTTCAAGTCCCAAAACAGTTCATTGAGCATATTTGTGGTTTTAATTGTAGTTAATAGTATAATTTTTCAACTCGGATTTCATGATTTTGGTACATGAAGGGCAAATCATAATGAAATAATATAATACAATAAATACGCTCACAAAATATTGTACAGATGCTGGTGCCAGGAGTGAGAACTGAGTCAGGTCATAAAGCTATTAGTTACGCCCCTTTATCATGGAACAATCTGCAAAATGAATTGAAACTGTCTGAATTGATCAATCTGTGAATTTAAATCGATTCTAAAGGATAAAAAAATAATTTCTCTTGGTCAGTGTGACTGCTCCATATAAATCTCTACTGAGGCTCCTTCAATGTTGTTGTGATGGCTGTATTTGTATTTAATTGTTTATGTTAACTGTGTTTAAATGTTGTAACTGGTCACTTTTTATGCAGCTTTCTTGACCAGGTTTCTCTTGGAAAAGAGATTTTTTAATCTCAGCGAGACTTTTACCTGGTTAAATAAAGGATATATATAAAAGTAATCAAAAACGGCCAAAATAGGCTCAGATGCCAATGGGTTAAAGTGATATTCAGAATCAAAATAATTATGAACTTACATAACCGTAAGAACCGTATATGCCTTAGCTTGCTGAGTGTTATTAGTTATCTTAGCTAATTGTGTGCCTAACGTAAACTTTCGCGGCGAAAACCGGTTCAGGATGAAGTTAGAGGCAACCTGTCTAATGTTAGCTGCTAGGCTAGCTAACCTAGCTAACGCTAACGGCTACTCCCGGACAAACGACGCCGAACCGGTGGCATTACATTGATTTTATGGTAAAACTGTCAGCGTAGTTGCAACAACAATACTTAGGTACGCTTAAAAACTAAGGACTCTACAGGCCATTTCGTTGAAGGCAAACATTAACAATGTAGCTAATGTTAGCTGTGCTATCTAGCTACCGTAGTGCTTTAATCACTGTGGTGGTTACAGCTGGAGCTCCATCACTGGCCTGAACGGTCACTAAGGTTACTGGCTACCGTTGGTCTCGGTGCGTTTCCAACTGTTCAACAAGGAGGGAAAGTATTATAATGATGCTAGCAGAGTAACGTTACAGACTACTTACCCAACGCGGTCCTGGAGCTGTATTTCAAACCTCACATCCGGCTCCGGTTTCTTAGGATTCGATGTGGACCCTGGGGGCGCAGTTTCATCGGGTTTACGCTGCACAAGATGGCTCTTCACCGCCATATCGTCACACTGTTAAAATAATCGCCTAAGTCAGTGCTTCCCAAAGTTTTTCTACTGGGCCCCCCTTTTCTATCTAAAAAATACTTTCAACTCCCCCGGCGGCCTCCACACAACAAGCAAGAATGGTCTTGTCATTTGTTTTCATCATTAGGGCCCGAGCAGGCAACAACCTGCGAGGTCCCTATTGTATTTCGAATGATTTTTTTTTTCTTCTTCCCAAATTATCGCATTTTTCACTGCCTGAACATACCCCAAAACTCATGAAACTTAAAATATAAGTCACACCTGGCGAAAAATTTTATAATCTATTGTCATCCTGAATTTCCACCACTAGGTGGCGCTATAATAAAGGAACGTGCGTTTTGGCTAATAACTCCCACATACTTTATCGCACATTCAAAAACCTTATATCCACGCGTTCACTGAGTTGTGCTGAATCTCGTGATATAGGCCACGCCCATTTTCGCCTACCGTTTTTTTCCCGCAAATTTGCAAAATGTCGTAAACCTACTTTTTCGAACTCCTCCTAGGCAATTTCAACGTTTTGCACCAAAATTTGCACACATCATCTATGGACCCTCATAACAAAAAGATATTAAAACAATTTGGATAACCCAAAGAATACTCAAGATATTAAATAACAACTTCCTGCAGGTGGCGCTATTTTAAACACAAAACACGAAGTGTTGCATATCTCCACATTGGTGTGTCTGAATGACATGAAACTCAAGATCCTACTTCCCCATGAGCCCCTGAGGCTCTGTGCAAAATTTTGGCCGATGACCATAGGTGGCGCTCTTTAAATTGAAGTATTTTATATCTCCAAATCGGTTGGTCGGATTAACACCAAACTTGGTATACTTATTGTCAATGCCCTCCTGAGGATAACCCTTGAAGGTTTTATTGATCGGCCCCTAGGTGGCACTGTGGTGGCAGTCTAATTTCATATTTGGTACCGTGGCCACACTGTAACACTTAAGGCAATGAAATTCATAGGGGTGGTATAGACTGGCCCCTGTAACGCACACACCCCGACGGCAGCATGCCCCGACACGCGTGTACTGCGAGGGCCCGTTCAGTACTGCTTGCAGTCCTAGTTGTTTTTTGTATTTGTAATTTTGAGTAGAGTCACGATCTGATTTAGCTTTTACCACACTGTAACAATGTTTGTAGAAATAACAGTAAAACACTGTCAAATACATCAGAAATGGGGCGTGACTAAAATGAAAATTTTTATATCACCGTATTAGACACTTTTAATTACCGTAAATCAAAGAATAGCACAACACTTGTGACACTTTTCTGTCATAAACTGGAAGAAGCACACAGTTTTGCTGTAAAATGACATACATATAACATGTTCATGCAAAATTTATGCGCCCCCAGTTAAATGCATACACTGTGTTTGTAGTGCATGTATGTGTGCAAGTATATATGCATCTATTTACAGTCATGGAAAAAAATAATAGACCACAATTGTTTTCTTCAATTTCTTGTTCATTTTAATGCCTGGTACAACTAAAGGTACATTTGTTTGGACAAACATAATGATAACAACAAAATAGCTCATGGTTTTCTGGTCTAATAATTTTTTTCCAATGACTGTATGTACTATGTTATTACAGTGGTGGACAGGTAAGGGTCAGGGGCGAATTTATTCTTTATCTTTAACAGGGCCCGAGCTGCATGTGTTGTGGCTCCAGTATGCAGAAAGTGTTCTAGCATGTAGACCAGGCTATATCACACTGCATTGTGTCTTAATTTTAAGGTCACCGTAGAGGGCACTTACCAAGTTTTCTCTCACTTTTGAGGCATTGTGCAGCTTGTAGCCTACTACCATTTACTAATTAAATGGTAGTAATTACTCATGCACTATACTTAAATACATGTATGCTACTGTATACCTCTACTCTAAAAGAAAAACAACTAACATTTAGCCAAAGTGATACTTAATACTTAATACTTAACTATTGACACTTGCATCAATAATTATAATCCAACAATATTCATTTTTATAAAACGACCTATTGTGCAGACTTAGTAGCCTGCCTTTAATGAAGGTAATATTTACATACAACATACAATTTACAATAATACATTTTGGAATGCTGCTTTTATTTAGGCTAAGTAGATCTCAGATGGACTGCGACTCACTACAGTTAGGCAAGACTACAACAGGCTACCAATCATGACAGACACGTGAGTAGCTGTGGCCCGTGACGTACAGTAGGCCTATCACATGGTTGTTTCCAGGTGAGATCAGGTGGGAGAGGAGGAGGAGGAGCCAAAAAAGAGAGACATCTCCGGCTCTAGGAACACACGTCATGACAGGCCAAGTGGAAGACAAGTTGAGTTTTTATCGTAGCGAAGTTGATGGAAGAATAAGCAGCATGCCTACATAAAGTGGAGCCGGAGGGGATAAAAAAAAGGACTGTTGCAAAAAGGTAGGCCTACAACCACCCTCGTGATCTTAAAAGTAGAATCGCACAGTAGGCATACAAGTTGTGTAATTTTACAACACGGAGAATCTTTGCATCTCAGTGTGAAGAGGAAATGTGCTGGAATGCGCGGTGCAGATCCAGACAGATGTTGACATGTAGGCTGCGGTGAGACTTTAACAGTGGACCACCCTGATATCTTCAAAATAACAGTCTTAAATGTACAATATCATTTTTAATATGTTAGATTAAGATTAAGATTCCCGTATTATTGGGGAAATTTAAACTCTGCATTTAACCCACCCTTTTATACACACCAGTGAACACACCATGCTTACGAGCAGTGGGCAGCACTTTATTGTGTAATTTTACATCGTGGCTTTGAGTGTCTATATTTCAATTATGTTGGTTTCCCTTAGCTTCATATTTCATTTAAGCTCTGTCTGAGCTGCTGAACTTTACCAAGTCTGGACTTGCTGTCCCAATCCAGGCAGATTTACTACGCAGGTGTGTGTGTGTGTGTGTGTGTGTGTGTGTGTGTGTGTGTGTGTGTGTGTGTGTGAAGCCATCCCACCCATCTCTCTGTTGCAAGTGTCAGCCACAGGGAGAGATAATAACCACCTGTAGCATACACTATGGGACTGCATGATCAGTGGCCAACTAATTACCATTGGTGTTCTTCTTGTGGTATGTGTGAAGATGGCACAGGTAGAACCGCTGTATGACTTCCCGGAGCCCACCCAGCCATCAGACCGCAAGGGGCACCAAAGAGGACGGGGCTCTCTGAGGAGCATCAGCGTACTGGACCGTCTCCTGCTCACAGTTCCTGTGTGGCTTCAGCTGTCCATCAACCCTGCCACTGCTCTGCACATACTGCAGAGGGAGCCTCCTGGGGTCAGAGCCACATAGACTTTAAAAAATAAAAATCCCAAGTGCATGACATGTCCACATACACACACAATGTATGCATGTGTATCCTATACATTCACATGTGCACTCAGTAATAATATGGTAATAACTTGTGTTTTCCTGCAGACCTTCCTGGTGCGCAAGTCTCGCACATCCCAGAGAAATGTGCTGTGTGTGCGCTTGACAGATGACAGCGTGCCATCCTTCGTTCAACAGTTTGGCATCAGGGAGGAATCCTCCACCAAGAGTATGACGTTTCTCATAAGCGTTAAAATGTGATTTCTCTGTCTGACCCCTGTACATGTCATGTGCAGTCATACCTGTGTGCTCAATAATTATCAAGATCTTGTCTGATTTCACTTATGTAAAAAAAAAAAAGAGATAATGTAATTGTAATTTGGATACTCAAACAAAACAAAGCTAAACAGACCATTTAAATGTATTACTGTGGGTTTTTTTCCAGACCATTAACCATTATTGTGCTTTTACAGCCTTACCTTTTATAAGGTATCATATAAATTATGAAGTAACTATTCCTGGTTTCTCAATTATAAACCATATGTATGCTTTATATAATGTCAAAAGTACTGATTTGGTCTTTTAACAGTTTTTTTCCAGTAGTTCACAGTATTTATACATGACTACATCTAACTACTGTTCTCCATTTTAATTGTCCTCACCCCCAGCTCTGTCTCTGGAGACTTCAGCCATCAGCTTCCCAGATCTCCCAAGACTAATTTCCTTCTACTGTGTCAGCAGGTGAAGACTTGTCTTCCTCATTCTCATTTCCTTCACCTACTCGCCATTCGTTTTTTTTTTTTAACTTACCTTCACTTCTTCTATAATGTTATCAGTTTCTCCCTTTTTCTCCTACACTATTAATATAATATTATCTGTTTATCAGAGATGTATTACGCTTTCCTCTGGAGCTGCCTGAAGCCATTGCAAGGGCAACATCCCACAAAGAGCTCGAGTCCATCTCACATATGGGAATAGGTTGGTAAACACAACTCTATGATTCCTGACTGCAGATTTTGTAACCTTAAAGACACACCCTGCATACATTATTATTCATTCATTATCCTTAACCGCGTATCCACACTCGGGCCGCGGGGGGCTGGAGCCGATTAGGCGAGAGGCGGGGTACACCCTGGACAGGTCACCAGACTATTGCAGGGCCGACACATAGAGACAGACCATCACACACTCTCATTCACACCTGAAGGGCAATTTAGAGTCACCAATTAAACCTAAGTGCATGTTTTTGGACTGTGGGAGGAAGCCGGAGTACTCCATGCAAACATGCAAACTCCACAAAGAAGAGCCTCTTGCAGTGCTAACCACTTCACCCTGTAGCCCCCTACATTATTATTATTATTATTATTATTATTGTTATTATTATTATTACCTCCCATCTGATGAGTAACAAACAACCTAAAAAACAAAAACACACATACAATTGGTGGGGGGGTTTCTTCCTTTTTTCTATTGAAGGACAATTAAATAGACAAAGAATCTTGTTGGAATTCAGTTTTATTACTGAATTGTATCATAATCAACAGTACATATGCGGTGATTTGACATTAGAATGACACCATTTTTATAAGATGGTTTCAAAGTCATAACAAGGTTGTCTTTGCCTGCAGAAAAATATAGAAATTGCTCAAAATTGCTCAATTAAGTGAAAATCACTATTTCACTATGATGGAAAAAAAACATTTATGTTGTTTTATAGAATTCTGGAACTCCCACCTAAATGTCCGTGGGCCGCGGGAGGCCCCTACTCCTCAGAAGGACAAGGAGAAGAAGCCAGACCCTGTAACCTCAGCCCCACCTGCTGCTGCCTCACAGACAAGCTCTGCTGCTGATTCAGCTCCTCAGCATGACTCCGACAACCAGCTCAAGACAGCACCTAAACCAGTCTCCTCCACCAAACACTCAGGCTCCAATCCCACACTGTTCCATGAGTTTTGTCCCATCATGACACGCAGCCCCAGAGAGCTGGACTGTGGCTCTGGCCAAGGTGCCCTCTGTTTCATCAACCCCCTTTTCCTGCAGAACACTTTGTCCAGACAGGGCAATTTAAAACGCAGCCTCAAGGTTCGGATTTCCACAGAGTCTTCAAGCTTTCTTTCGCCCCCGCTCGCTCCTCCGCCTCCACCACCTCTGGTGCCTAAAACCAAAAGAAAGTGTAAAGCCCAGAAACAAGAACAAGCGCCCGCCCTTCCCAGTAAAGGTCTTTCACGGGGTGAGAAGCAAAGTCAGGACACTGGCGGTGAGGCCCAAGTCCAGCCTCCGACATCAACTCCTCACTTCCTGCCTGAGATGCAGCAGCCGGGCCAAACACAGATGGAGCCAGGCCAAAGTGAAGCTGGAGTCAGAGGGGAGGATGCTACAGAAAATCTTCCAGAAGACTCAGACTACATGCAGCCCCCTCCAATGATCAATTTCTCCAATTTTCATTCACTCTCTCCTTACCTCTCGCCATCTGTTTCTCCCATGGCGCCTCCCCTCTTCCCCAAAGCATCTCCATGCCTCTCCCCTTATGACTCTCCTGGTGCTTCTCCCTCCCTCTCCCCTTATCAGTCCCCATCTCTTTCTCCCAAGGCCCTCTTTTCCCTTTCTCCATATGACTCACCCAGCGGCTCACCCTCTCTTTCACCTTACCAGTCGCCATCTCCTTCTCCTAAGATCCCCTTCCCTCTGTCTCCCTTCACCTCTTCATCCTTCCCTCAGCTGGCGGAGCAGGCCTATCAGACACCTGCTACTCCTTCAAGACCAGATCAGCAAAGATCAGAGAGGGAGGCTGAGGAGGAGGGAGCAGGTGCGGATGAAAATAAGGAGGAAGATGATGAGACGAAAGAGAAAGTGCATGTGAAGAGGGAAGAGGAGGGTCTGGTTTTACAGATGAATGCTGCGTCTCTAAATGACACAGACAGCTGCAGTTCCTTTGAGAGTCTGGAGGGGGCAGCAGAGAGCCCGCCTCACTCACCCCTCACTCACAATGGTACGAGCCTCTAGAGAACAAACATTTTAGACTGGAACTGAATTACATTATCATGAGGCTCTGTAAAGTTATTAAGTAAAGATATGGGTTGTTGTTTTTTTTTTTTTTTTAAGAATAGAACAATTAAATACATTTGATAAAACCACAAACTTTAATGCCAATACTATTTGTGTATTTTGTATATTTTAACTGCAATATTGTAGAAAAATGTTTATTATGCTCTATATACAGTGCTTTTCCAAAGCATAAATGTTTTTGATTGATTTACTTCCTGTGATATCAGTATTTTCTGAAAATTAAATTAAGACATTTCAGACTTGAAATCTTTTTGGATGAGATATCAATTGACCTGGAGTTGCCTAGAGGTACAAATAAAAATTTAGAATCCTTGTTGAATAATACACTTCCAACTGCTGCTTAGTTGGCTACCAAAAAGTGTAGCAATTAAAACATTAAAAAAAAAAAAAAAAACAGAGCAGCAATTATTTGTCATTTGAAAGAAAAATAACCCGTCCTATGATTTTCATCATGAAATATACAGTCCAGAACTTCAGACTTCAATTGAGCATGAGCCATTTTGATAATTTCCTGCCTAAAAACATAAGGTTATAGGTATATAAGGTAATATTTCTAATGTTATGAAAATATATTTAAAGTTAATTTTAGATTGCGGGTAAATTTCCTAAAGAATGGACAGAAAAAAATAGGACTCAGATCTTATCAAACAAATTTTATTTGTGCAGATTCAACACCACATTTCTTACGTACAGTATTCTTCTAGGCCTTTCAGAGCAGTATTTTGTTTTATATTGTCAAGTAATCAGCCGTGAATTACTTTTTCCAAACCTGGCAAAAAAAATCACATTAAGTTTTTTTTATTTTGCCTTGGAGTCAACTTTAAGCTGTCATGTCATGTCAAGTCTAAACCTGTGAAGTCATCACCAACAACAAGGCCCACCAAACAAGCTGAGGATGGGATATTTTTAGCCAAAAGCTGACTGTAAAAATCACTTCATTGACATCATATTGAGCAAAGACAAACATGTCATAATGATCATTTTGTGAAGATTAAAGCCTTATTCTGACCATGCCATTATTGTAGAGTAAAAGTGTTTATACCCAGGAACCATTTATATTGTCAGGCAGCATTGGTTTAATGGACAGTTCTTAATATTGGTTATTAGAAAAACATGCGTCCTAAATGCATCTAACAGAGTCGTGGTGTCGTATCAGAGCATTTACTGGTATTTGATCGTGTTATCAAAGACAGCACCTGACATTGGAGTCATGGCTACAAAAAAACTGTGGCTGGTGTCTTTGGCAGATGTGTTCTATTCTTATGGCTTTGTTGTATTGTATGAACCTTTTAATTTAGTCTCTTCAGAAGTCTCCCCTTAAAGGATATGGATCATTTTGCAGTTTTGTGTGTTCTAACATCCGTTACCAATCAATTTGCTTTAATATACGGTTTAAAGCAATCTGATTATAGTTGGTATCTCTGAAGCCTATGGAGCAGATCATCAGTCTATACATCAACACCAGCAGGGGGCGTCTCTTTTGCACAGCTCCAGAAGGTCGGTCTCCAGCTGCTCCGCGTCATCCTGGAAGCGCTCCGTGAAGGACTGAATCAAACCTGCCACACTGCCTTCATATTCAACCAGCTCCACACTGTCTCCTGGAAACCACACAGAGTCAGATTTAATAAATAACTGAGTGTCTATAATTGAGTCACTGGATGTACAACCGCATTCGGGAATAACACAATAGGCGTGTTTCCATTGAGTACTTTGAGTTCTTTCTGGAAAGTGGCCGAGTATTTTGGCTCCGCCCACTAGTTAGTTCCCTTCGCCCTCTGTTCCCATACAGGTAATTTTGTAGCAGCTAACCAACGGAGTCCGAATGTGACAACAGACTGACGAGCAAGCAGTGTTGCCAACTTAGCGACTGCTATATTTAGCGACTATTCAGACCCCTCTAGCGACTCTTTTTCAAAAAAGCAACTAGCAAAAAAATCTAGCAACTTTTTCTGCTGTAATTGGAGACTCGTTCCTACTCTTGTTAACGAGTAGTGCCGTCCAAAAACACTCACAAGACTAACTTTTATAAGATACCATTGACTGGCACAGTCACTCGAAAGCTGTTAGAAAAGAATTTAAAAAAATAGATTTCTATTATAAAAGTGACACAAGAACCTCAGTTTTGTCAGTGATGCACTAAAATTAAATAGCATCAGAAAAACAGATGTGTGTTTGTATGTGTATCTGTGTTATCGAACCCCCACAGCAGCTACAGATGCAGGTGCATACCATTGACTTTGGTGTTGGCCTGGACAAACATCTTACGAGCTTCCTTCCTCAGCAGGACCGTCTCCCGGAGACGCAAGAAGTTGTGAGCACCGCTGTCGCTGACAGTGGAGTAGCCGTCATAGAGAGCCCTGCCTCCTTCCACATCTGCTGTTGCCTTCAAGACCTGCAAAACGGTGGACAAAGGTTAGCAACATGTTGGGTGTCGAGGTGGGGGAACTAAATAGTTATCATACAGGGAGATGATTACTGATACTATTCATTCAAACACAGGTGTCCTTTATGTCATGTTAGTATGAAAATAGAATTTTTTTATTTTTTTTGAAGGTGCTGGAACAAGTTGTTGGAAGTCATGTGGTTCTTTGGAATTGCTCGAAACTTGCATCTTATTGACATGAAATCCACAACTGTCTGGAAACTGTATTTCGTATTGTTATTCTATTTGGTGCTCTGACTGTGTACTTAGGCAATATAGTGCCAGATATCCAGTCTATAGCAGACAAATACTTAAAAAGAATATTGCTTGTTGGAGGGAAAAAAGCCCTACTAGGAAGTGGTTACAACCAGATGCCCCAACTTTGGAAGATTGGTTGAAAATTGTACACAAAACTTACATCATGGAGAAACTAACATTCGCTATAAAAATGCAATTAGGGAAATTTGAAGGATTGTGATCAAAATGGATCCAGTACATTAAACCAAGGAGACCAGGTTTGCATTAGTTAGCATGCCAACTAAGTAAACTGCTGAAGAGACTATCGGTTTTTTTTTTAAAGATCTACTCATATCACAGTCAGTGTGACATCTTTTGTTCAGCTGTTTATAGTTTGATTAAGATTAAAGTAAAAATAAAAATGGAAAGCAACTTAGTACATCTGTTGGACTGGTGTTTGAATCAAAATGTATTTACTGTATATTGCCCGACTAAAATTCTATGTACCAAATTGTATTTTCAACTCCTGGACTTTGTATGACTTTCCTGATAAATAAATTCCTAATAATTTAGATCTGCTACTAACAATTATTGTCATTAGCCATACATTTGCTGATTATTTCTATGATTCAATTCATTGTTTGGTCTGCAAAACATAAAAAAAAAAAAATCTGTAAGAAAAAATGTCCATCCATACATGGCATATCTTAATTCCTTGTTTTGTCCAAGCAAGATCCAAAACCTGATTTACACATACCTGCAATTTACGGAGGAACCTGTGGATGGCGTTATGGCCCACAGTGTGGATCTTGCTTCTGTCCAGGGTGATTCGGGCGTCAGGCTTGCCGTCTGGTCCTGTCACTTCCTCCAGGCCCACCAGGCCCTCCCCGGCCTCCAGCAGGACACGCAGGATAACGAAACGAGCCTGCATGTGAGCCTTTAGACAACAAACATACATACATATATGTTACATAAATTGTTCATAAGAGTGTCACGGGACATATACAGAGACAGATTTTAAGACTACACAGACAGAAAAAACTGAGACGGTCCAGTCCAAAGAAACACATGTTTAATGGTCTCTATGTTGACTTGTCAAAAGTATGAATCTCCAAAATTCTACATATATGAAAGAATGCATTTATAAAGTTGTGCTTCATTGTTACAGGTTGCAAACAAGTCCAAGTAAAGAGTGAGAGAGAAAGCATGTTATGGAGAAAAGCAACCCGATGTGCCGACACATTACCTGTCTCCAGCTCTTGCTCTCAGGTGTGTAGAACTCCAGACCCAACAGTCCAGCTCTGACCATGCTGAGCCAGTTAACGTACACCACATCATCTGCATCCTGGCCATCGTGGCCAAAAATACTGGAATACACACACAGACACAGATAAAGGCAATGGTTAACATGTTTGCCTCACTCACAACCATCAGCCACAAATCACCTGGACTTAACCAGAAATAATAACAACTCCAATTACTGTCAAACAGCCTAAATAGCAGTATGATATTAGTTATTTTCCCCTTTAACCCATTGAAGCCTGGAAAGCTGATACGTCGTTTTGTAGTATTTGTATAAGCTCTCAAATACTTTTTGAATTTCATTTCTATCTGCTACCGAGGCTGAAAAATCTATTATTTAGTAGAAGCGTTGACACTTCTGTTGAATTTCCAGAAAAACTTCAGGTTTTAGGGGGTTATTTTAAAATCGCCCAGAGGTTTTACAGGCATTTTAGGCGTCAATGGGTTAATTCCTGATAATGGACACCTCATCAAGCAGTATCAGAAAGTTCAGAGGGGCAGTGCACTTCCTGCAGCTAGGGTGTTACAGTCTTCTTGCTGTGGAATTTGGAGGATGAGGCATTAAAGGAATACACTAAGTGTTGGAAATAATTACAATAAAAAACAGAGGCTATGTTGCTATGGTTATAGATAAAGACTGATACTACTAGAGCACAGTACACAAATTTAGAATATTGAACAGACAGATTCACTGGCGCCTCCTCCATAGATGTTGGAGCGATGTGTAAAACGTAAATAAATAAAAAAAATGCATCAAATTTAGCATTCCGGGTGTTTATATTTCCAAAAAACAAAACTCACGTTTCAGTTTGAACATAAAATATATTTTATGTTTAGTTTTTAATTGAACATGCTTAAAAAGTATTAGCTTATTATTGCACTCTGTGTTATTTATGACCCAGATGTTCCTGGAAGCGGGGATGCAGTAGGAGTCCATTGTCAGGAATTTCAGCAGCCAATCGGATTTGAGTATTCACCCAGGCCATAGTTAAAACAAAAAGTTTAATATGTCAACTTCACAGAGATACAGAATGAGAATGAGAACATGATACCTGAGCACTTGCTTGTTGAGACACAGATAGAGTCCGACACACTCAGCGCGGCATTCCTCATAAGAAGAAGCAATCGTGGAGAACTTGCTGTCCCACGTCTCGCTGCCTCGATACCAACTGGACACCTAAAAAATAAACTCACACCTTCAGTTACCTTGCCTCTTTTACAGAAGCCCTGAAAGGCAGGGTTAAACTACATGCAGTGTAGTGAAGTTGAATTGCGCTTATAGGCTATAACGTTAGCAGTCACGTTGACCTGGCGCGGACATGCACAATATGCTTATTATGTCCACATAGTCAACCTCAGCTCCTGTCACAAATCGAAGACATGTTGACAGTGTCGCAGAAACACACATCTGACTTGACAATAAACGTTACAATATAGCCTATAAGTGCAATTCAACTTCACTACACTGCATGTTGTGAAGTGAGCCACTCACAGCCAGTTCCAAGCTCCGTTTTACATGCACGGACATACAATAGGCACTGTTTATCTCATTCTTGCATCCAGCTGCATCATGTACACATTAGGAAGGTTTACCCTGCCTGCAGACACCATGATCACATTCACCCATCTGACGGAAATATTAAGTAGCCATTTGCAACACACAGTCTCTTCACAATATGGTTCCATCAGACCTTAAATCTACACTGTTTGACCCAAGTTGGCATCTATGCACAGTCCCATTATGTTTTACAGACATTTGTAGTTAACTGATGCGGTAAAACATTTTGTTTATACTGCAATTTGCTGAACTATCACTTCCCTTTGTGACTTCCCTCAAAACAGCCTAATTAAGCCTAAAAGTTTTTCCGGCCAAAACCTAAGTTTATCTTGTACGTACGAGGCCAACAATGTCCGAAAAAATGAATAAAATCCACCTTGACTTTCAGGGCTTCTGTGCTCTTTTTGCTAAATGAAAAAAATAAAAATAAAAAAAGGTTTTCCACCCAAACAAACTTACTGGTTCTCCTGTCTCTGGGTTGGTCACTTTACTCTTGTCAAAGTTGAATTCGCCCTTGTCATCCTGTAGGACAGGACGGAGCAAAAGAAACCCAAATCGAATATATTAGCAAATATTAGCAAATGAAACACTATTTAACGGTCAGAAATCAATATATGTAACAGACCTGGACCAACAGCTTGCCGCTTCCATGACCCAACAGCTCGTGAAGTCCAACCTGCACCTCGAATGACGGACCCTTCCACTTGATGAACAAATCCTGGAGTAAACACACACAAGAATTAGTGTGTGAGAGCGATAAGAGAGCCTGTGTGTAAGAGAATCAGGAAGCTGTGGAAGGTACCTTGTCCTCCTCCTCCAGGAAGGTGAGCTTTTCTTTTTGTGTAGCATAGGCTACAGCCAGCACGTTGCCTAGTGACACGTTTTTAAAGCCCTCCGACTGTCTGATGTCATCATCTGCACACAAAAACACAAATATGTAAATACAAATACACAACTGAATCGTGCTAATTGACACAGAGTGCAGGTAGAAGCTGTAGCTCAGTGTACATACAGTTGGGGATGTTGATGCCAGCTGGTATTCCGCTGCCGGCGAAGGTGAGAACATCCAGCGAGGTGAAGTCCGGTTTGAGAAAAGTGTCCTTCTCGAATTCCCTCGGCCACGGCAGCTCGGGGAGTAAGACCTCCGCTGAGTTCACCAGTTTGGCAAAACGCTCGCTCATTGCCTTGTTGACAATCGCAATGAAACCTAGAGGTGACATCACAAAGCCAAAGTAAATTGATTAAACAGACCTGGGGACATGCATTATTAAAATTAACTATAGAGAAAAAGCTTCTCACTGATGGTCTCAATTGGCTTAAGTGTGTCATACAGGTCAAGTCAAACAGCCCCAACCAAGTATTGAGTCATAAAGATGGACATACTTTTCAGAAGCCAACATTTCCATATTAAACATACTTTTTAAAATTGGTCTTTTCTAATATTCAATTTTTTTGAGACACTGAATTTTAGGTCTTCATTAAATGTAAGCCATAATCATTATAATTAGAAGAAAATAAATACATTAAGACATGAAATGTTTCATTCTGTGTGTAATGGATCAATATGATGTGTTATTTCCACTTTTTGAATTTAATTACTGACATAAATAAACTTTTCTATGATATTCTAATTTATTGAGATGCACCTGTATGGAGGTATCAGTATTAAATTGAAACTGTTTTATAACCAGATAAAAACTCCTTGTAGTCACTTTAAGTGTTTCAAAGTAGCTCAATCATAATATAAATTTCCCACAAATACTCTTCAGCTCTATATGACAGCAATCAAACTTGGACAGGCCCATGATCACAGCTTCCATGCCAAAATATATATAATTGTTCTTGATCACCATGCTAGTTACCTTCAAACTCTCCTCTGGAGCCAAATGGGTCCCTGTAGCTCTCTATGAATCCTATGTAACTGAGAGAAGAAGACAGAGTTATGACGAGTGAAGAGCAGAGAGAGAAAGGTTTCCAAGATTATTAACTGAGGGGGAGGAGGCCTGCATTATAGCTGCACAGTTTAAGGAAATAATCACTTAATTTGGACCAAAGAAAGCACAGCAACAGATCTGTTATGTCTTTTATAAATCAGATATAATTTAAGGTAAGCATGATTTGATATCACAAAAAGATCATGTTGATTTGATAAACCGAGGTTCAGCGGACTCACCTCTCAACAATTGGTCCCTTATCTTTGATCCAGTAGCGCGAGCCCTCTTTATGGGCTTCGACCGAGCCAAAGGTGAAGCTCTTACTGTACTCTTCAAGCATCTTTTTCTGGTTCTCATTGGCAGCGTAGGCCTGTAAGAATTACAAGAGAATTACAAAAGTGGAACTATGGCAGTTAGATTTTTTTTTAGGTTAATCAACTCATTTCACTCCTTTTTGACTTCCTAAATATATTTATCTGCACACAATTACCGCTTCTTTAATAGTAATCTCATAATACTGTGCAATATGTACATTTAAATTTGGTGCAAGAATATTCACTATATCTTTTTTATATCCATCCACATATGTGTGTGTATATATAGTCATGGAAAAAATGATTTGACCACCCTTGTTTTCTACAGTTTCTTGTTTATTTTAATGCCACTTACAACTAAAGGTACATTTGTTTGGACAAATATAATGATATCAACAAAAATAGCTCATAAGAGTTTAATTTAAGAGCTGATATCTAGACATTTTCCATGGTTTTCTTGGTAACGATTTTGGTTATTATCAAGAAAACCATGGAAAATGGCTAGATATCATCTCTTAAATAAAACTCTTATGAGCTAATTTTGTTGTTATCATTAAATTTGTCCAAATAAATGTACCTTTAGTTGTACCAGGCATTAAAATGAACAATAAATTGAAGAAAACAAGGGTGGTCTAAGATTTTTTTCCATGACTGTATATATTGTTTGTTTGTTTATTGTTGATATTGTTCTATACTTTTATATTCCCCCCCTTGATCATTTTATATTTATGTTTTTTTACACTACCTTTTTTTTTTATATTGATCCTTCTTCCTGCTATACACTTTATGCTGTGCAATAAAAGTTTATCTTATCTTACTTATCATTTTGCTTAAAACACACACTTTTCATTTTAAGATGCAACTTTAGCACTTTGATCCCGTTTCTTTTACTATTAATTTTATATATTTCAGAAAAATTAACAAATTCATACTGTTCCATCAACTTCACATTTGGGTAAATTTGTTCCTGTTGTGGCTTCAGCTTAACAGCTTAAACAACACAGACTGAACATTGGCTTTATTCTGCACCACATCAGTCGCTCTCACCTGTGCTTGCTGGAGGTAATAAGAGACTTTCTCCATGAGAGGAGCGTAGTCGCCCCTCTTCACAGTGAACTCTTTGTCTTCAAAGTTGAAGCAGCCGCAGCACGAGTCGCACTCCCCCTCCACTGCGCAGTCTGTGAAGCAGCAGTGTACATTACATTACTTTAACTCACTTTGTAGCATCATTAACAACTTTAGTCACAGAAAAAATAAACCTCTCCACATCAGTTTGTTGATAATTGTAATGCATTTCAGTTCACAAGCTAGAATATGTCCAGCATAACATGTGGAGTCTACATGAGCATGTGATATGAATTACAGTATGTGTGCCAAATCTGTCACAAGTGCAATATGGTTGCTGAATGTGATAAATCGTACTCTGGCTCTCATGTATGACGGTTGTTCTGACCTTTCTGCACAGCTGACGCCAGGCGCACCTCATAGCAGGCTTTACCTCCATTGTCCCTCTTAAACAGACGGGTGTTGTAAGCTGACAGTTTCTAGAGATAAAGAGACAAAACACAAGTAAGAATAGGTCAAATCTGACTGAAAGATATGTGGAAGTGGAAGAAAAGCCACAGGAACAGGATGAACCGTCGATATGGAGGGCAGAGGTGAAAGATTAAGAAAAACAAATTATGTGTCAGAATGGAGTTCAGATAAAAGAAAGTATGGGTTATTACAAGAGATAAAGGGAACGACAGTGGAAATGAGAATATTACGTACTTTCGAGTCGAGAAACTTCTGAGCCAGCTCAGCGTCCTCAAGATCGCAGTTTCCTGAGAAATAGGTGGTAATTCCCTGAAGAAAAGAAAAGCAAAATACTCATTGAGCCACACATCTTCTCAGTGCTGGGTGCCCTGTACAACACACTGGAAGTTTTGAGTTTATTGGCTTTCTAAAAAGGCAAACAGCAGACCATTTGTCTTGCTCCAAGCTATTTGAGTATTCAATTTCAAAACAAAGCCCTCCTAACATTCATCAAATATCTCCAGTCCTAACAACAAGAATGATATTTCATTAAATATTATCCTAATCAAGTGGCCGTAGGCTGCACTATTATGTTTTTCACCAGTTCTTTCCGTTTTGATCGATCTTCTGCAGTTCTTGTTGCATTATATGTTGTCATATTCGTCCAACTTTCAATATTCAAGAGCCAGTTCTTTCTAGGTCTTCCTCGTTTTCCAGGTACTCTGCCTAATATAGTATGAGCCAAGCTCAATTCATTGCCATGACGAGTGACGTGTCCAAACTATCTCAGTTTTCTTTGTTTGATGGTGGAGAGTAAAGTTTCCACTTTTCTGTACAATTTCACCTTTAACACTTTCATTAGTTCGATGTGCTGCGTATGATATTAGCAAGATCTTTCTAAAGCACTTCCTTTCAAATGCATTCACTTGTCTTTCAGTATCTGCCTCCAATATCCATGATTCACAACCATATGTCACAGTTGATATCAGCTAGTTGGAGCAGCTTACCCTAATAGTGTAGACATATTAACAGTAGACGTATAATGCTTTATGGTCGAAGCTGGCCTGAACTCTTCATTAAATGACACAAGAGCCCACCTTGTTCCCCAGGCCCAGCTGTTTCTGTCTGTCTTCCAGGGAGTAGAGGAGACAGGAGCAGCTGTCCCACAGAGCCTGCATCTCAGTGGGCTGCTCCTGAAATGCCTGGCTGGCCTTCACCAGAGCTTCCAGCTTCTCCTAAGTGGATACACCATAGAACGATTAAAGTATTTCAAAGCACATTTAACACTGTCAAAATTCCTCAGACCATATTATTTTAGTTGTATCGGTGACATTAGATTGTACAGTTGTTCATTTTATTTACCTTGGGTAGATTCGGGATGAACTTGGTGTCTCCAAAAGACTTGTAGTTTCCCATGTTGGCATACAGACCAGCTGCATACACCAAGAATGCCTGAATATTGAACACAAATAAATATAGTGTAAAAATAAGGGAAGCTTTGTACCACTTTTTCATACCCGATATCACAACTTTGAGTTATCTGTCGATACCAATCCAATACCATCTTTCATCATTCTTTTTTATATGTAGCCCACAATATGACTTCTGCTTCTTCATCTTTATCCCACACACATACCTTTTGGCAGCATTTTTGATTAGTCAGCAGCATTTGAACATTCAAAATGAAATTTGAGGTGCAACTTTGTGCAAATGTTTAAGTCGGAGGGTAACAGAGGAATTATATTTCTAAACATCTAGACTACTACACCTGATATCAAGTTGCATGCATTGAGAAAAAATGTAAACAGTGATTAATCTAACCTCTGGGATTTAACTGTATGTAAACATCTATAAAAACAAAAAAATAGAAACATAATATGAAAAATTGCAATTTAAACTAAAATATTTGGTTTAGGTTTTCCTCCACATTCTGCTTAAAAAATGTAGCATTTCTGCCTTATCTGCATGTTGTTCAAAGTTTATATACAGTATTCAATCCAGTGATTTTGGCCAGTATTGGGCTGATATGATAGTGTTGGATATAGAGTTTTGGATTGGGGCATCCCTAAAAAAATAATTTTTATATCCTGTGTGAAGCATTATGAACATTTGCATTTTTATGAGTGGAAGGGTGTGTTAAGACAGCACAAGAAACAGCCATGGACACAAAGACTTCATACCTGGTATTCCTCGGAGCTGAGTCCAGTTGCTGTGGCGACCTGTTCCAGCTGTGCAGGCGTCTGCTTCTTAAAGATTCTCTGCAGCAAGACAAAGATATCTGCCGACTCTGGAGATGTCTGCAGCAGCACTACCAGACCACCATACCTGAGACAGCAAATGTTTTTTTTATGGTCAACAGGGTTTCAGTTCCTCAGTAAACTTAAGTCTTACGTTTCTTATATTTAAAACAGATGATAAATATCTTATTTCTTGATTTCAACCGAGCTTGACTTGACCTTTCTACATCCTGAGATCAGTAACTTACCAAGCGGCGCGTGACAGGTAGTGAGAATACATTTTCTCCTGGGGTGAAAGCAAACGGAAGGCCTCGCCACAGTCAAGTGAAGAGACGCCAATCTCATTTGGGAGGTAGTACTGGGAGTCCACCATCTTTAGTCTGACGTTTAACACTGACGATGAAGAACTGAGTTAGGAGAGGGGAAGGGAAGTGGGGAAAGAGGGAGACGAGGTGAGAGAGATGAGGTAAGGAAAAGGAAGCAAAAAAAGTGTGTATGGGTCATGAGAAAGAAAGTAGGTGGACAGAAATGCAAGAGAAAGAGATTTTAGTTAGAACTGACAGCATTGGCCTTTTTTTTTTCTTACATAACCATGAGCTCTAGGAAATGTTTGCACACCTGTCAGATCAAGTTAAGCAGGTTGTAACACTGTAATGCAAATGCACATTTATTACAGTTGTACTGATGTACTGACAAGACAGTAATAGTTTTCTTGACCTTGATTTTAGCATTATAAAACCAGCCACTTGGTTTAATGAAAAATATATTAAAGAACACTGTACTACCATTGTTTATTTTATGAAATTTGAATGGAAATTACCGTACAACAGAAACTAGGAGAAGCCTTTAAATTGCTTGCCCAAAACCAAAAGCTATTCAATTTAATAACACAGAAAAGCACCAAAAGTAATACAAATATTCACAGTAATACTGATTCAATACTGCCGTTTCATATACAGTCAGTTATTAGATCACCCTTGTTTTCTTCAGTCTATTGAGATAAGAGTTTAATTTAAAGGCTGATATCTAGCCATTTTCCATGGTTTTCTTGAAAATGTTTTTGGTTATTATGAAGAAAACCATGGAAAATGGCTAGATATCAGCTCTTAGACTAAACTCTTATGTGCCATTTTTGTTGTTATCATTAAATTAGTCCAAATAAATGTACCTTTAGTTGTACCAGGCATTAAAATGAACAAGATATTGAAGAAACAGGGGGGTCTAATATTTATTTCCATGACTGTATTTGGGTCTTTTTAGAGATAGTTGGGAGCGAGTGCCAGATTAGAAAGATTAGAGCTATCCAAAATAATTTAAGTCCCTGATACAAACAGCAGGTCTGAACCTTGATCTCTTTTAACTGACCATGGCAGCGATTCAAGAGGACACAGTCACTTATAGATAACGTAGTGGAGCTTGGTTTCTTTTTCACTTTCAATGAACGAAAAGGAAACAAATCAAGAAAGAGAAGCTCCTATAACTTATGCCGAAAGCAACACGTTTTCACGCCTCTTTAAGATTGGCAGCCTACTAACAGCTGGGCAACACTTAAATTACACATTTTAGTAAATAGTGCAAAACCGTTAGTGTCCAGGATGGTTCACACCGCTAACTCAACATTAGCTCCTAGCGTGCTTGCTAAACCGGCTGGAGCATTTAAAAACGCTGCGACGTTTCTGAGCAAAAACACGCGTGGTGAATATTATGCGACTCATTTCTAAGGATGATGGCTACTATTCAACAAAATCGAGAGGTATAAGAGTGGATACTAACTCAACAGCTTGTGTCCTTATTTTCCTCAATAGCTCCGGCGAACGTCAAATTGCAGTCTCACTGTCTCATGCTGTATACTTCCTGTATTCATTCAACGTAACACCCGCCCTTCAACCAATCACAGGTTGTATATTGTAGTTGATGGGGAAACGAACCAATTACGAAGTAGCTACGCCGGACTTTAGTCGTAATTTTCTGATCAAGGGTAAACGTGAAAAACACATTTCTGAAGGTCTAAGCACACACGACTATAACGAACAAAAGTACGAACAAAAATATGTAACAAGCTATTTTAAGCGTAAATAATTACCGACACTGTGAGAAGTAAACGCCACAGGACGAGGTGGCCGAGTGGTTAAGGCGATGGACTGCTAATCCATTGTGCTCTGCACGCGTGGGTTCGAATCCCATCCTCGTCGGATTCCTTTTCCACAGGCCCAGACATCTCAGCATCAAACGGTCCCGGTACACAGTGTACATCGGTAATACGCATATAGGAAGAATGGACACACAACCGGAACTCGTGACAAGGGGACACTGTGGGAGATTTTGTGTGCCGGCATATGGCAACTTTTGAGCTGTTTGCCTCCTCCCACTCATCCTCCTCCCCCTCCCCTCCCCCTTTAACTTTTTGTTTTTAAACATATGGAGCCATAGAATCCTAGCCACACAGTTTGATTCAGTTAACATTACAGGTAAATTGAGGATATCGTGTTGAAAAAGATCATTACGCTTTGTAATTACGTGTGAATTCAGTAAACACAAGCAAATTGATAATAAATGCATCTGAGCAAGTCTGATAAACGGGCGCAGTAATGTGCTGCTCACTGCTCCTTGCATGGTGTGTTCACTTGTGTGTAAAAAAGGATGGGTTAAATGCAGAGGTTGAATTTCCCCATTGTGGGATTAATAAAGTAATCTTCTCGCTTCTTCTTCTTAAACAGTCAGTGAAGCGACAGCGCCCCCTACTGGACGACTGCAACTAAATCAGCATCTCACCCAAACACCACTTTTTGAAATAAGTTACACTTGTACAATTTTAAAATTTTACTTCACCCGAATTAAAATACTAGATTTATTTATTGACGAAGCTTGAAGCTTCTGACTAAAGAATTTCCCTCCAGAAATCTGTCTGATTCTGATGAAACTATAAGTCTCCCTTCTAACAAGTTTTGAAGGTTTATTTACACCATCAATTCTGACAGTTTAAAGTTTAGTACACCCCAATACTAAAAAGTTGGAAGGGTGATTACATCAAAATACAAAATACTTTTTTCATGCTTGTACGAAAACGTAGGCCCATATATGTTTGGGCAATGATGCAATGATGTATGTCATCAACATCACTGCTTTAATTATTTATGTTTAATTTAGAGCACATGCTAAAATTATTCGTCATCGAAACAAATGTGCGGGTCAAACTGTTCATTGCTAACAAGCTAAACATTGCCTACTAGTTTAACCCATATCTGACATGCCTTTCAGATTTTCATGCTAAAGACAGTCATATCATTTTAAACATATCTCAGTAAAACATAAATTTCACTGTCTACTTCATGTCAACAAAATAATTTGATGACATTAAACAAATAATGTGATTCACATTCAATAGTTTCAATAGTTTGTAATGCTTCCAATGAAATGGGTGGCGCTGTCGCAAAATACAAAGGGGGTTCGAACTGCGGGTCTGAATCTGAAGTCTCCGGGTCTGCAGTCACACAGAAGAGCTTTTTACAGTGTGCCAGCGGCGGCTGGCCATAGAGGGCGCTGCTGCTCCACTCCTAACATCCAGACCAGATTATTAAAATTATTAAAAGACTTTAAGAAAACAACAATTTTAAAACATATAATATAATATAATATAATATATTATTCTAAATGAGCAATATAATATAGTCAGTGAGTAAAGTTGCTATAAATAGATTAAAAAATGTTTTAGGTTGTTGCATTTATCTGAATGCTGCAGTTACACACCACCCACCACTGGGTGGCAGCAGACACCGACTGGTTCCGGATACATCTGACATTTAGTTTACAATTATTTTTTGAGTAATGAGTTAGAGGAGCTAATTGCGTGTTTAGCTAGCAAGAATGGTGACAGAAAATGAATTAGAGTCAGTAAAAAAACAAGTCTCTGAGAGAAGAACATTACAAGAGAAACTCAAAGCTAGGGCTTGACATCATCATTCAGACACTCAGAGGACGTTTATCTCAGGGGTCCAGGTGTTCTTCAGAGGCTAGCTACACAGGTGAGATAGAAGCTTTTCTTCGTTTTTAATTATAGTAGTGCTGTATTGTGCAAAAAGTGGTAAGACCTTAAAGTAGGCCATAAAAATAATAGTGTAGTTTTATAGTGGTGCTATGTTAATTAGCATTGTCCCTACCAAATAAAAACCTACATTGATAAAAAATATATATTTTTTAAACATTATACTATTATTATTAGGGCCTCGGGGCAATCGCACCGAGCACTGGTCCCATACAGCAATAGCTGTAGAGACTACTGTTATACTGTGGATTTCTTCTTATTCCTCTTCCGGACGCAATTTCGTCCCACTACTAGTCCTGCAACTCTTCGAGTTGCAGGACTAGTACTAGGACTAGGACCTGCAACTCGAAGAGTTGCAGGACAAATTATATATCAAAACGTGCGGTTTGATCGGGATCGGTGTGCTATTACTTTTCTCTACGGAATATGAATTTTTCGCGACGTAAGTCGCGAAAAACTGCCCAAAATTTTGCATTGAAATGAATGGGACGGCCGAAAGAAAATGAGCAAAAAAGAACATTAATTGAAGATTTTCAGACGTCTACTTCTCCGGCATAATTTCACCTAGAGACTCCATTTAAACTTTAAACAGTAGACACAAGTCTTGTGTATTGGTGTATTACTTTGCATTTCGATAGGTCATATAGTTTTTTATCAATCCCTGTTCAATGACCAAGATCATTTTTGGAGAAATTCTGAGATTATAATGGGTGTGTATTGCACGGAATGTTCGTGTCAGAGTGTGTGATGTCATCGCTCAGAGTGTAGAGGGAGAGGTAAAACTGTCAAAAAATAAATTTGAAAACTGCACTCCAGGCCGCAAATTCCACTCTACAGAAATAATTTATACATAGAAATGTAGGAAAATTTGTCTTCTCCCTCACAATCCTCTGGTAAAGCTGTCAGAGTTATAATTTGGGCGTACGACGCAAAGATGCGCCACCAAAACCACCAACAGCCTCATTGGGTCCCATATTAAAAACGCAGAAAGATTTCGGAAAAAGTTAGATTTAACTGTTTTTTTAGATCGCTCTAACAAAGCTATTTTTTCATTTTTCTTTAAAAAAAAACATATGTAGAGGTTCAGGAAGAACTCAGGACGCTCAAAGTGAAGTCGGATCAATGATAGGTATTATGGTTTTGCCCAAAATGCTTTCTGTTCGAGGCCAGAAATTTCACTCTGCCCACCTCTGGCTGCTTTCACTCTGCCAGAAGATTCCACAGCTGTTAATTCCGTTGATTGCTCTGCTCTGATTGGTCGACCCCACGCTTTGATGTTTTGATGTGATTACAGTTACAGATACACGCACGCACACACACACACACACTGGTCATTTAATGTAATAACAGTTAAAGATACACGCACGCACACACACACTGGTCATTTAATGTAGTAACAGTTAAAGATACACGCACGCACACACACACACTGGTCATTTAATGTAATAACAGTTAAAGATACACGCACGCACACACACACTGGTCATTTAATGTAATAACAGTTAAAGATACACGCACGCACACACACACTGGTCATTTAATGTAGTAACAGTTAAAGATACACGCACGCACACACACACACAGGTCATTTAATGTAATATCAGTTAAAGATACACGCACGCACACACACACACTGGTCATTTAATGTAATAACAGTTAAAGATACACGCACGCACACACACACTGATCATTTAATGTAATAACAGTTAAAGATACACGCACAGGAATAGTATCATAAAATTACTAGTATTAATTGTTTGAAATCTCTGAAGAACCTCATCATAGTGTACACACACCGGCAGTAGCCCCCGTGGCCCTTTCAAAATTTCCCCCAGAGGAAATTTTCTAGTTATTATTATTATTATTATTATTATTATTATTATACACTACATAGACTCTGGAATTGGAGTAGGATCCAAGCAGCCCGAGTAGGTCGGAAATACGTGGAAAACGTCAAAGTCAAACGTCTTGTGCGAATCGACCTTGTGCCAAAAAAAGATTTGCATTTGGCGGTGTTGAAGTATTTCGGGTTTAAGCCAGACGATGGCAAACAGTGTGAGGTGCATTGTAAAATGTGTTTTGCCCTCGTTGCGGCGCCGCAAGGCAACACCACAAATCTCTACAATCACCTTAAACTTCACCACAAAGTACAGCATGATGAAGCCGTACAAGGCAAGAAACGAACACAGACGTCAATAACCGGAACCATGTACAATGCAACGTCATACCCACCAAACTCCAGTAGACATAAGGAGATCACAGCAGCTATCACATATCACCTAGCCAAAGATATGGACCCAATAAACACTGTACAACATGAGGGATTTCAGAAGATGATAAGCACTGGACACTGGTACTGGTACTCAATGCCGTCCCGCAACTACTTTTCAAACGTTGCGCTCCCCGACATGTACAATAAGCAGCGGGCAGTGGTCGAGGCAGAATTGGGGGAAATCGATCATTTTCCGCTACTTCTGATTTATGGTCCAATCCGGCCATGGAGCCGTATTTGAGCCTGACGGTTCATTTTATAGCGCCTGATTTCACTATCAAAAGCCGGTGCTTACAGACAGCTTTTTTCCCTGAAGACCATGCAGGTGGAGCCCTGGCACAGGGATTACAGGATCCCTCTCATCTTGGAGTCTGAAGGAGAATAAACTGACCTGCATCACAACTGACAACGGACAAAACATCTCCATCTCCCCCAATGACTGGCCCAGGCTGCAATGTTTTGGTCATAGACTCCTTCTGTCAATAGGTGAGCTGCTTTATAAATAAATAAATAAAATTATTATACAAAATGATATAATAATAATAATAATAAATAATTAAAAAAAGGCTAATAATAGTTGTTGATCTACTAAGTCCTGTTTTCCACTGTAATAAACATTTTGTGAAAAAAATCGTGCCAGAGAATCGTGATCTCAATTTTAAGCAAAAAATCCTGATTCACATTTTTCCAGAATCGTGCAGCCGTACTTCAGGAGTACAATGGCTTGTCTTGTCAGTGGGGCTCAGAGGTTCAGCTGTTGTAACCTTGACATTGGCTTGGGAACATATACTGTATGAAACATTTTGGCCCTTTTTATTATATAATTATGAGATTACGGCATGTGTTTGCTCTGAGATAAGAAGCCTTCATACAGTTATGTTGATGATGAAGCCAAATATTTGTCTCTCACCTCACCATGTGTTGCATTGTTTCTGTTTCTGTTTGTGTGCTATGGCCACCTGCTCTGTCTGGCCTTTAACATCAGAACAAAATGTCCCTGTTCTTCAACAACATGAGGTCTCTCTGCCTCCCTCTCTCTCTGTCTCCCTCGCTCCTGGCAGAGTCGAGGTGTCGTACAGCTCGACACATATGGCCTGAGCTGCATGTTGTTGATGTTGTTCGCTGAGTGGCGTCAGTCCTTCATGCTGTTTAACTGTCGGCAACACGTCTGTGCATGTTGATATTTATGACAAACATGGAGCATGAATGGAGTGAAGCCGGTGTCTGCAGAGAATGTTAACTCTGTGTCCCTGTAAACTGTTTGTAAAACTGTTGATCTGCTTTGGAAAATAAAAAATCTGCTCTTCAGCCAAAGTAATGCCATTTAAACAACAGAGTGATACTATATTCATTTTAGAAATAAACATTAAAAATCTCTCTATATTTATATGTAATTACATTAATCCAGTCCATGTTTAAACAAGTTCAGCTGACCATCATAAAATAGTGCTGACTCTGCACTTTGACAGCATGTAGCTCTGTATCAACTTGTGCAGAAAGGGAGTAACGTCAATGTTTGTCCGCCTAGAGACAACAGTAAAAAACATCTGATTGGATAACAGCTTTCAGGACAGTAACCCCTTCATGTCTGCAGCACACTGATTTAAATTGAGGCTGAAATAACAATAATGCCTATATTTCAGATGTGAAATATTATATTTATAAAGCTGGTGTATTCTCTGAAGGAGGGTTCCCCTCTGGTGTCTGAACACACAGAAGAGGTAGAGGTAGACAGTGAATGAGGAGAGGAACCGTCAGTGAGAACAAAGTGTCAGAGGGATGAAACAATATTTTCTGAATGCTTCCCAGATTTATTTCAATGTTGCTTTCATGTGATGACACAGCAGAGAAGTCAGATGCAGAATCTCATTATTTGGTACATACAGTAAATCACAGTGTAGCCAATAAGGAGTCACACAGCAGCCTGAAGGAATCCTCACAGTGTGAAGAGGAGGGAGCCACTGAAGGTGTTGTGGTCATTGCTATCGTCATAGAGAGAATAGCTTGGTGGGAGAACAAGGTGGATTTCATCTCCTGCCATCAGCTCCAAGACAACAGAGTTAGTGAAATATTCCCACCTTCCCTCTTCCTTATACTCCACATTCCACATGATCCTCTGGTTGTTCTTGTACACCTGTACACCCATGTAACCTTTTTGGTAACCACACTGAGTGAACTGGAAGTAGTAGACCCCTCTGACTGGTGCTGTGAAGAAACCTACAGAGCAGAAAATGAAAACTGTAACAAATGTAGATTTACATGAGTAAACATGTTCATGTGAGTTGCAGTAAATTACCTGTAGATGGATTGTAAGCATTGCCGATGTTGGTGAAAACTTTGCTATATTTAAGTGTAGTGGCTGTGTTGAATGGTCCAACATGTCCTGCATCAGTCAGACCTGTGTAAAAGGCCACCTTTCTCTCTGTTAAAGAACAAAGTCAGCGTAAGACATTAAACTTCACCTGGACTAAACACTCCTGATCAAAATCTTTAGACCGGGGGAAAAATTGGAAGTATTTGCATTTGGCATTGGTAAAACACAACCAGGTTATAAATAGAGCTTCGAAATGCAAAAAGAATAAAAAGGACCAAGAAACAAAAAAATAGAGAAGACAATTTATTGAAAACTGCATTTAAAGTCAAGCAGGCTGTTCAGCAGCTGATCAAAAGTTTAAGAGCAGAGCCTTAAAAAGTCAAAATCTGTGGAAAAATCTGTCTTCCACGTCATTTTCTATCAGACGTCCATACTGTCATGACCTCCTAATGGAAAAGACAAAAAACCTTTCTACCTTTAACAGGACAATGCTGCAGTTCACAACACCTGCCTGACAAAGGAATTCTTCTAGGAGAATAACGTTGTTCTTTTGGACCAACCTGCGTGTTCCCTTGATCTAATCCCATTGAGAACGTTTAGGGATGAATGGCAAGAGAAGTTTACAGAAACAGACGTCAGTTCCAGACCAAGATGCCCTTTGTGAAGCCATCTTCACCACATGGACCAACGTTTTTTTTACACTTTTAGTTCTGTTTTGGGGTTTTTTGGTCTATGGTCTTTGATCAGCTGCTGAACAGCCTGTTTGAGTTTAAATCTAGTTTTCAATAAATTGCCTACTCTATTTTCTTTGTCTCTTGGTCCTGTATTTTCGTTTTGCATTTCAAAGCTGTACTTACAACCTGGTTATGTTCCACCAAAGCAAAGTGAGAATACTTCAAATTTTTCCCCCGGTCTTAAGATTTTGTTCAGGAGTGTATATGGTGTGTGTGTGTGTGTGTGTGTGTGTGTGTGTGTACAATCATCACCTGCATTTTCTCTCTCCAGCGTCTCAATCCTAGACTTGCTAATGAGAAGTTCACTCTCATTGCTGCTCAGTCTGGTCTGCAAGTCTAGAGTTGATGCAATGACAGTGAATTACAGAGCAGAGCACGCTGTTAACATTCACAACACATTATTTACAGAAGTTTGACCCTCATTTTAACTGTAAATGAGCTGTCATTGTCCTCCAAGACAGGAAAGGCCCACCCCCCATATTGTTTTTATGACTCTTTGTTTTAAGCCATGTGGTTTCGGCCATCTTAAAACATCCATTCATCCTTACATATTTGATTTCCCCATGGGAGAGATAGCATTTATGGTAACGGCCTTTAAACATCAATGGTGCCCCGTTGGACAGTATCATTAATTTGTTGTCATATGTTCCCAGTATAAATAGTCTCCTGTTTAGAGGTATCCTATAGTTAGAAAAGTGGCATTGGGTGGATTGAACATTAATATATGAAAAGTTGAATAATACTGATAATTTATTCAAAATGTGGAATACTTTCAAGTTCATCGAAGAGCTGACACAACACTGACATGGTGGCTTGAAAGGGTAAGATAATGTTAAAGTAGGAGGAAAAGTGCTGAATCATGGTCGAGGACAACTGGTGATGAGACACAGTAGTATGTAGAGACAGAGGCGCCACAACTGCTTGGGAGCAATGCATCAATCAGAAATAGAGAAAAAATAATGGAGATCTATCAATGTTTGGTTCTATTAATAAAACAGAATGAATACTTAAAAAAGACACAAAAAAACAAACAAACCATAGCTCTCTACGGACTGTATTGACAGAAGGAGCCTCCTCGACAATTTCATCCACTAGCAAAAAACAGAAAAGATGGTGGTCATGTTTGTCAGTAAAATACCTGCATTCTCTGTTTCTAGGCCACTTGTTCTGTTCTCGGTGGCAGTCAGTCGAGTTTCCAAAGACATCAGGTCTCCAGCTTGGACTGGAAACAGAAGAAATGTAATTTTTTGTTCATATTTATTGTAAGTACATCAGTGAACTGACACACTTCATCACCTGCATTTTCTCTCTCCAGCTGCTTGATCCTGGACTCACTGCTGCTCAGTCTGGTCTGCATGTCTGGAGTTGATGCAATGACAGTCAATTACAGAGCAGAGCACGCTGTTAACATGCACAACACATTATTTACAGTAGTTTGACCCTCATTTTACCTCAGAAATATACTGAAAACTACTGTAAATATCCATGACACCATAAAAGTTGATTCATCAGCGCACTGACACACTTCATCACCTGCATTTTCTCTCTCCAGCGTCTCCACCCTGAACTTGCTGATGAGAAGTTCACTCTCGCTGCTGCTCAGTCTGGTTTGCAGATCTGGAGTTGATGCAATGACAGTCAATTACAGAGCAGAGCACGATGTTAACATGCACAACACATTATTTACAGTAGTTTGACCCTCATTTACCTCAGAAATACACTGAAAACTGCTGTAAATATCCATGACACCATAAAAGTTATGGCGTTGTCTTAAATAAAACAAAGTGATCATTTACTTTGTGACATAAATTCAATAAAGAATAATTTAAAAGACAAATGTTCAGAATGATAAAATTTTGTTTCTGTAATTTCTTTCCGTTCTTTTTGTTTTCTACAGCTTCCCAACTTTACTGCATGTGAACCCTTTAACAACTTCAAATATTGTGGTTAAAAAAATAAAAAAACATGATGTTTGTCAGTGATATACCTGCATTCTCTGTTTCTAGGTCACTTGTTTTGCTCTCGGAGGCAGTCAGTCGGGTTTCTTGAACTGAAAAACAGAAGTTTGATTTTTTTGTGACATTGTCACATGACCACAGTTAAACGCAGATAGATCTTCATATCCATGTTCATATTGATTTCTCCTAAACATTTATTGTGGAGCTCACAGTCAGTTCATCAGTGCACTGACACACTTCATCACCTGCGTTTTCTCCCTCCAGTGTCTCCATCCTGAACTTGCTGATGAGAATTTCACTCTCACTGCTGCTCAGTCTGGTCTGCAGATCTGGAGTTGATGCAATGACAGTCAATTACAGAGCAGAGCACGCTGTTAACATGCACAACACATTATTTACAGTAGTTTGACATTCATTTTACCTCAGAAACACACTGAAAACTGCTGTAGATATCCATGACAACTTAAAGACGACATAGTGAACAGTAATCAGTCTGTACCTGAGTTCTCTCTCTGCAGCAGCTCCATGTGCAGGTTCAGCTCCACCACCATGTCTCTCAGAGCCCTCACCTCCGCCCAGATGTCAGGTGTGGTTTGCTTTGTGGTCTGCTGGGTCGGTTCCTCAGCTGCATCTGTCGAAGCCTTTTCCTGAAGCTCCCCCTGAGCTCCTGACCCACACAGAGCCAGCAGCAGCAGCAGCAAACCAACAGCCCTCATTGTCCAGTTCACACGTCTTCACAAAGGTGCAGAGGTCCAGTCAGCCCATCTTATATCGTTTGGGATCACGTGTTTTAGTTTGTCGGTTTGAGGCCTCAGATGACTCGATATGATCTGTGTGCAGGTGAGAAGATACAAGCTGCTGCAGGCTGGTGGAACACTTTGACCATGAAAGCCTCTCATGCAGTCCCAGCTGTGCAAACAGCGTGTTTATTAATACACACACAGACACACTTCTCCTCATGCTGAGGCCTTTTTTTTTTTAAAGATTATTTTTTAGGTATTTTTATGCTTTATTGACAGTGACAGAGTGAAAGGGGGTGATAGAGGGGAAGACATGCAGCAAAGGGAGCTCAGGCCGGATTCGAACCCGGCTCCGCCGCAGCAAGGCCTTTTAGTGCGACTGAGGGTTATCAGCTTCTCTTCACTCTGTGTCACTACTGACCTCATTCATAAATACTGAGTTTGGACAATAAAAACTGTTGTCAGGGGTCAAAGGTCAGATAGTCAAACATTAACTCTCAGTGATTATGAGGTAGAAACCCTCCTGCAGCATCTGAGTAACTCACACCTTAAAGGTTTTATTTCCACTGCTGAATAAACTTCATTTTAAGAAAACGTATACATTAGAATGCACTTTGTCATTCCTTGTTTTTTATTTTGTTGTTTTATTTTTCAGAGAAAACAGAAAAGAAACAGCAAGTTGTGCAGGTGAGATTAAAGGTAGAAATGAGTGAAGGTTTGTTTCCACTGCTGATTATATGAAACAATCATTGACAGAATTCTGGAGCAGGAGGAGGAGGAGAAGAGGGGGAGGAGGAGAGAGACATTTTTTATTTAATCTCTCCTTTTTTTTTTTTTTTTTAAAGCTTTTAACAATAAAAACACAATAGTTGACACATGTAACACACATTAGCACATGTACTACATGTAAACACACACAGTGATTTATTATGATACACATCAATATATGACAGTAAGGTAAGGGAAGGGGGGGGGCAATGCTGGGAGGGAATTCAGCATCCTGATGGTCTCGTGGATGAAACTGTCTCTCAGTCTGCTGGTTCTCGCCTGGAGGCTCCTCAACCTCCTCTCGGTAGGCAGAAAGCTGAAGAAGCAGTGGTTGGGATGTGTGGGGTTGCCCACAATGCTGAGTGCTTTGCGGGCCAGGCGTCTGCAGTAAATGTCCTGGAGGGAGGGGAGGTGGGCACCAAAGATCTTTTCAGCTGCTCTCACTGTGCGCTGCAGGGTTCTACGGCAGGATGCAGTACAGCCTCCGTAACACACAGTGATGCAGCTGGTCAGGATGCTCTTGGTGGTTCCACAGTAAAAGGTGTGCATGATGTGGACTGGTGCTTTGGCTCTTCTCAGTCTGCGGAGGAAGTAGAGGCGCTGCTGAGCTTTCCTGGCCAGTGATGCAGTGTTGTATCTCCAAGAGAGGTCCTCATTGAGGTTTACACCCAGGAACTTGGTGCTGCTCCTTTGATGGTCAGTGGGGGGGTGCTGGATGGAGGCTCTCCGGAAGTCGACAACAATCTATTTGGTCTTCTCCACATTCAGAGAGAGATTGTTGTCTCTGCACCACTCGGCCAGTCTGCTCACCTCATCCCTGTAATTTGACTCATCGTTGTGGTTGATTAGCCCTACCATAGTCGTATCATCTGCAAACTTGATGAAGAGGTTGCTGTTGTGTGCAGTCGTGGGTCAGCAGAGTGAACAGTAGGGGGCTGAGCATGCATCCTTGGGGGGCCCCTGTGTTCAATGTGATGGTGCTGGATGCGTTGCTGCCGAACCGGACTACCTCTGCCCGCTGCCTTTTTATGGGCACTGATCCTGGAGAAGAGAGCCTGGGTTAACAGAGACCATTAACCCAAACTTTGTGGTACCCGTTGTTTCTGATTGGGTTGATGAGATAGTTAACACAAAGAAACCCTGACTCTGTCACTCTGCAATGAATCACATTTTATTTTCAATTATGATTTTGGCCACCAATGATTACAGAAAGAAGACCTAATTGAGATAAAATTATTATTGTGCCGGTTTCAGTTTCACAATGATGCTAAACAAACAAAAATGTAACAATATTAAGTTGATATGGAACATTAAAATAACTATAACTCTAACTATAATAAATACATACACTAGGGCAGGGCGATATGGGCAGAATCTTCTCTCACAATATAAATAATTTCTCTCCTCTTCTTCTTTTCTTCATCTTCTCTTTCTGCTTCTGTTTATTGGTTTCTAGCAAACCAGCTTAGAGTGTGACACCTAGTGGTAAGGTTTGGTATACCGGTCCTGTCCATTGTTTGGTTCAAACCAGTTTGAACATTTTTACACTAGCCCAACTCTACTGGTGAGCCTCTAAGAGCAGATAAATCATCAAGATTCTTTGTATTGTGGCTGTAATGAACACTGCAGCCTGTAGGGGCGCTGGCAGCAGTTTACACTGATTTGTGTGTTTATTGAAGGAAGACAAACTCAATCTCTGTGTGTATAATGTGATTGCACACTTTAGTCTCTGTAAACCCTGCTTTCTCTTATCCCCTCAGTGGTAATAAGATGTAAATGTATTCAGCGTTTCACAGAAAAATTAAACCTTCCAACTTCCACATGAGAAAAAGAAAAAAAGACGATCGCTGCACTGCTTTGTTCCCTGCAGTCACACAGGCACACTCAGAGAGACATTTGTTGTGTCTTCATTTAAATATCTCTTATAGTAACTCATCATTGTTGCTTCAGCCACTGTAGAAATTAATTTTGTCCGTGTTAGTGATGGTACATAACTGTGTTTTCCATCACAGTAATGTATTAGCCTTCTTTTACAGAGGGAGACTTCAAGTCAATTTAAATGTTTTAATACAAAACTGCTGCAGTTTACATTTGACTGCAGGCGTTGGGAGTTTAGAAATATATGAGGGCTATGAGTCCAGATGCCCCCCATGAAGGAGGGAAACCCAACCCTTACCCATGAGGCACATATTCACCCACAGTCAGACAAACAAGTCTTGATGGGTGGGGAGAGAGGTACGGCCTCAAGGAAAGGAGTTCAAGTATCTCAGGGTCTTGTTTATGAGTGAGGGTAGAACGGAGCGTGAGATGGACAGGCGGATTAGTGCGGCGTCAGCAGTGATGCGGGCGTTGTACCGGACCGTTGTGGTGAAGAAGGAGCTGAGCCGGAAGGCAAAGCTTTCGATTTACTGGTCCATCTATGTTCCAACCCTCACTGAAAGAACGAGATCACAGATACAATCGGCTGAAATTAGTTTCCTCTGTAGGGTGGCTGGGCTCAGCCTTAGAGATAGGGTGAGGAGCTCAGACATCCGGAGGGAGCTCGGAGTAGAGCTGCTGCTCCTTCGCTTTGAAAGGAGCCAGCTGAGGTGGAGAAGACCCAGAACATGGTGGAGGGATTATATCTCTCTCCTGGCCTGGGAACACCTCGGGGTCCCCCAGGAGGAGCTGGACATTGTGGCTGGGGAGAGGGACGTCTGGAATGCCCTGCTTAGCCTGGATGGGTCTTGATTTGTAAAGATCAACAGTTTTTTTGACCTGACAGCCACCATTTTCATTTTTAAATTCTTCCTTAAGAAGTTTCATGGTATCTAGTGTGATATACCCACCATATTTCTTTGGAATGTACCACACAGACAACAAAAAACACAAAACACAAACTACAGACAACAATCCAGGTCCAAGTCCATGTTTTACTGAGCACTTCTGCAGTCATGTTGGCGTCACAAATGCAAAAGCAAAAAAAAGCCTGTTTTGGGACTTATTTATGTTATCAAATTTTAAAAAAATAGAACACATCAAAGATAATACCATATATATATGTAATTAAAATAGTACTCAGAGAGGGTAGACCTCCACTCAGGTCAATGGTGCATTCACAAGCTCCCCTGACCTTTAAGTTGTTATGGAAACAACATGAACGCTACAAAAAAATTGTGTTGTCATTTCTCAAAGCGTTTTAATAACACGCTGTTGTTTTAATTATTGCTTGACAAGAAAGGGCAAGGGAAAAAATCAGGGGAGCCATGAAATATTACCTGGGAAACTAATTTTTCCAATTATTTGGACACCACATGAATAAAGCACAAATGAGCCATTTCACAATGTTAATGAAAGTGAAAATTAATTGTGTATTGGCCCCGTGATGGTGATCCACTCTTAAATTTAATGGGTTCTTCTTGGTCCCGGCTACACCCCGCTGCCAAGTTTCATGAAAAACTGTCCAGTAGCTTTTCCATTAAACTGCTGACAGACTGATATAAATGTAAACTGTGTTGTGTGCAGGTAAAAACTGGTAGGTAGGGTGTCTCTTTTTGAACACATAAGCACAAACAAGATATTTACTGTCACGCAAATATAAACATTGTGTCAGTTCAGGCTGCAGTTTCAAACTGTGCCATGTTTACGTAACATAAAATCCAGTAAACTGTGTATCCATCCATTTACCTCCATTTATTATGTATGATAAGTTTTCAGACTGACAGCGTCTCTGCTGGCTTTTCTGCTTCGTCAGGGCGAGTAGAGAGAGCCAGAGAGAGAAAGAGAGAGAGAGAGTACCTCCATGTCTGTTCTCTCTTTACGTCTCTCTCTCTCACTCCCTCTCCTGGCTGTGTGTGCAGTGAATTGAAGTGGGAAAGAGAGAGAAACATTAACAGCAGGAGGAGACACAGTGGGAGGATGAGGAGAGAGAGAGGCGGTGTGAAGGAGGGCGTCTGACAGAGATGAGAGTATTTATAGGTGGAGAGATGAGGAGACGGTGAAGACTGAGAAGGAAGGAGGGAGGAGAGAGACGAGTGAGGGAGGTGGAGATCCGGAGAGAGAGAGAGAGAGAGAGAGAGAGAGACAGAAGAGAGAGAAAGAGGGGGGAAAATCCAGACACAATAAGAATAAAAGGAAGACAAAGAGGAAGAGAGGGAGAGAAAGAGACCATGCTGAGGAGGAAGAGGAGCGTGTCGTTCGGAGGCTTCGGATGGTAAGAGAGAGAGAGTGTGTGTGTGTGTGTGTGTGTGTGTGTGTGTGTGTGTGTTTCACTATTTGATAAATGGCCGAATGATCTCATCACTTCTCTTACTCACACTTGCACAGGGTTTTTGGGTTCATTTCCAATCTGTGCAGCGCTGAAGTGACATCACGGTGACATCACATTTGCATCACCCCGACCCCCCAAAAAACAACACAATGAGTCAATCATTGTCATCAACTCATCAACTATTTTGTCCTTTTTCACATGCAGTTGCTCAACATGAGACAAAATCTGAAAATTAGGTTAAAATTGGACTCTTCTTGAATGGGGTTTGGTTGAAAACTTCTCTGTTACAGTTGATTGTGTGTCTGTGGTTGATTCAGTCAATGTGAGATACGTTTCAAGTCGAACAAAAACTTTTTTGATCTGCTGTTCAAGCTTTTTTTATGGCTTTGGTTGAGAACCTAAAAAGCTGCCTAAATTGCAGGTAATCTGTGTTCAAACAACACGACGTTCAGTCAGTTAAAAAAAAACCTGCTGTGGTTTAAGATGAGAGGAAATCTGAAAAATGTGTCAAAATGTAACTTTTGTATTAAGGGGGTTTGGTTCAGAGCTTTACTTGTTCGATTGTAGTAGATCTGTATTCATACAACAGAGAGTTGTTCAGTCAGTGCTGACCGGGAACAAAAACCTTTTTTCTGTTCACTGCTGTGGTTCGACATGATAAGAAACTTGAACATTAACGTGGTTAAAATTTAAAATTTAAAAGTTAAAATTTTACTTTTTTTGTCTTGGGTTTGGTAGAAAAGTTTTACTTGCTCTGTTGAAGTTTTTCTGTAGTGTGAGCTATGTTTCCTATCTGTTGCAAGTGTCTCTGTTTTCAGAGAACAAAAACCTTTTTGTGTTTTGAGAGAGAGAGAATAAATAAAAAAATGTAAAAAATAAAAAATAAAAAAGGAAAAATGTAACTTTTTGAATTGGGTTTGGTTAAAAACTTAAAACTTTTCTTGTTCCATTGCAGTTGATCTTAACACAACAGAGAGTTGTTAATTCATCACTGAAATTTCATAAAAACTGCCATGGTTCAAGCAGAGATTAAATGTGGGTTGAGTTAAAAATGTATACTTTTTTAATGGAGTTTGGTTGAAAAAATGTCTTGCTCTGTTGCAGTTGATCTGTTTGAGTCATTCGGTCAGAGCTGACGGTGAACAAAAAACTAATAAACTCCTTTGGTGGTTGAAAATTGACTTGTTTTGACTGGAGCTTGGTTGAAAAACTTTTCCTGCAGTGGATCTTTGTTCACACAACAGAACGTCACTCAGTCAGACTTCATTCTTTGTCAATGTGAGACACATTTCTCTCTGTTGTCTGCGTCTGTTTCCTGTCAACTGAAGCTGAACGAAAAAAACATTTGAAATGGGGTTTGATTGAAAACTTTTTTTGCTACTGTGTCTGTAGTTATCCTTTTTCTTTGTCAATGTGAAAGGAGAACAAATAATTATGTGTGGTTGAAGTTAAAATTTAACTTATTTTGAATGAGGTTTGGTTGAAAAATGGTCTTGCTCCATTGCAGTATATCTGTTTTTTGTCGTACTGTTTTGTCAGTGAGAGATAAATTTCCTCTCTGTTGGGTCGGAAACAATCATCAGCTTATCCACTTCGTTTAATAGCTTAATACTAATGATATTAGTGTAGCTTAATGTTTACTTTACTTTAAATGTTTAAGCATTGAGAAACAAAATGAAAATCACATGTCAACAAGAAAAATAACAACAAGCTATTATTAAAACAATAAAGGTTAAATAAAGCTTAAAACAATTGAGGGTTAGTTGAGCAATTTTCAACAATTATAAATGCAGATTTAAATACATTTGGCAAGAAATTTCAATATTAACACCAGCATTGATGTGTTTCATTGTTCTCTGTCGTTGTCTTGTATTATTAAAAATATGTCGTGATATCAGGCTTGGATGGACAGAGAGAGGAAACAAAGAGAAGAATATAAAGTAGCTGCTCTCTATGGCGTTCTCGCCTCAATGAATCTCAGTCGGCCTGTCAAACTCCAGAGTACACTGTGTGTGTCTGTGTGTGTGTGTGTGTGTGTGGGGTCGTCAGTGCATGTGTGTGTCTGGAAACTCTTACACAAGCCTTCTTTTCAATCATTCACTCTCCTCGTTTTCTTTTCAGTTTCTGTCCACTTCTTCCATGTCTCCTCCTTTCCTTCTATAGGCTGTGTCCTTATTTCTTTCCAACTCCTTATCTCCTTCTGTATCTCCTTCATCCTGTACTTCCATTCCTTCTATTCATATTTCCCTTCATATCTCCTTTTCTACACAGAAGACCTACATTTTTCCTTCCATAAAGTCATATTGCCTTTCATACCCGTTTCTTCCCTTATAGATTCTTATTCCTTATATCTTCCTTCTGTATATTCACCATTTCCCTTTATCATTTTTCTACCTTATTTCCTTCCACACCCTTTTCTTTCCACCTGTAAATCCTTCTTACCTTCCATACATCCTTCTTTCCTGCTTCACATAACTATTTCCTTCAATTCCTCCTTCCTTCATTCTATAGATGCTTATTTCCTTTATGTCTTTTTGCCATATCTCCTTTCTTCCATGTATATCTACTTGTTTTTGTCCATTTTCTTCTATGGATCATTCCTTCCTTGCATACCTCCTTTATATCTTCTATACACCCTTCTTCCCTTCTATAGATTCCTATTTTCTTCCCTACCTCCTTTGTTCCTTCTATACACCCATCTTCCCTTTTGTAAATCCTTATTTCCTTACATACATCCTTATTTCAGTGAATACATCCTTCCCTCCTTCTTTACATATCCATAAAAATTAAACATCTCCTTCTCCTTATATAGATCCTTTTTTCCTTCCTTCCTTTCCTTCTATAAATCCGTATCTCCTTCAGTGAATCCATCTTGCTCTCTGTACCCCTTACTTCCCTGGTATAGAATCTTCTTCCCTTATATATCCTTCAATATATACATTTTTCTTTCCCATTTTTCTCTTTGTGCACATCTATATCCTTTCTTGACTCTTTCTCGTCTTCTGTAATTCCTTTTTGCCTCTCATACATCCAAATTTCAGTCCATAAATCTTCTTTTCCTTCTGGTCAAACATATTTTCTTACCTTCTGTAGCTCTTTACTAACTTTCATACTTTCTTCTTCCATTTATACGTCTTTATGTCCTTCTATACCTCCTTCTTCCCTTGTATACTTCCTTCCTTTATTTTAATAGCCATTATTTGTATTGCTCCTTTCTAACTTGAACTTCTTTTCTTTTTTCCAATCTAATTTCCTTTACTTCTAACGTCACTGTACCTTTGTCTATTACCTTATTTTCTAATGTAAAATCTCTTTCCCCAAACATCCAAAGCATACTCTCTCCATCTGACGTCCTCTATCTTTCCTTCCTCCAATATAATTACTTTTTAAAAACCCAGATGGTAGTTTACCACGTGCAGTTTCCTCGTCATCCCTGCGTCCTCCCAGTGTTTGGACCAAGTCGACTAATAGAGTTGCAGTATTTAATAATGCAGGAACAGCTTCAGGGCAGCTGCAGGAACAGTTTATATTAAACCCTCCAACACTCACCTCCACTGATCTCTTTCTGCACTCATTCCTCCTTCAGCTCTCAGTTTAACTCCACGTTCTGTTGTTGAATTAAATCCAGCAGTTACGTCAGCACTCCTGACTATAACACACACTTCATCTCCTTACTAATATATGCAATAACCACATTTACATTTAGAACAATGCTGCTTCAGAGATTAAAGATGTTCAGTTCAGATGCTCTGCTGAATGTTTGTACCGACATTATCACCATCATCCCAAGTGTGGGATGGAAAATGAAGAGACGCCTTTATTGTTCTAAGCTGTCAGTTTTCACTCCACTAGTGGACCTAAAAATATTACATTTATTCAAAGAGAAGTCACCAAAATCAGAATGACCCTTGTATGAGGAACTCATCCATAGTCAGGGTATTAAGATTGCAGTCGGCACGCCCCTGGTCTGGAGAAGCAGGCAGGAGTACCGACACGGAAGCTGAATAATGTAGCTCCAGCAGCCAAACGTATTTTAGACACCTGAAAAAAACTATATTTGGAACATTTTCACTGCTTTATCTCACCATCAAACAACCACTTCTGACAAGGAACCAAAGCTGCCGTCTGTGCCATCTTCAAAACTACCAGACTCCATTGAAAAAAACTAAGATTTGATCCCACAGAACACAGGAGTTGTCGGTCTACAGCTGCTTCGATCAGTTACTCTGTTTGTGTTATTGTCTTATTTTATCCGATATCTGACTGGATATCACAATGTGGTTGGTTCCTATGGATTCCCCAAGCCTTCTAGTATTATATGATATATGTATCTTTTCTGAATAGTCAGCAGGAGGGCCCACTGGTGGGATGTCCCTCTTGTGACTGAACACTCAGGGGGAAACACGTTAGAGTACAGAAGCTGAAGGCGCTTTAAGTTATGTTTCACTGGGACTTTAAAGACCTGAGAGGCAGTTAGAAACTGTGGTTTCACTCAGCTGTCGGCCATCTTTGTGTCATCATGTGGTTTCTGGGAGAATACTGTGTGTGTGTGTGTGTGTGTGTGTGTGTGTGTGAGAGAGAGAGAGAGAGAGAGAGAGAGAGAGTCTGAGCAGTTTCAATGTGTTATTTATGACCTGAGGGAGTTGAGTTTTTACACAGTCATCATACATACAGGCTTTTAACGTGGAGGTCGATCTCTCTCTCTCTCTCTTTCTCTTCTTTTTTTTCCTCCATCACTCCTACTCTCCTTCCCCGACTCCTCCTCCTTTCTCCATCCCCTATTACCTCTCCTCTCCTCTCCTCCCCACTCTTCTACTCTCCCTTTCCACCTCTCTCCTCTCCTCTCCTCATGTCTCACTCCTCTCTTGTTTCCTCCACTCATTTCCGTCCTCCTTCCGTCCTATCTCTCCTCACCTTGTCACTTCCCCCATTTCTCTCCTCTCCTCTTTTTTCCTCTCCTCCCCTCTTCTATTCTCCCTTTCCACTTCTCTCCTCCCTCTCCTTCCTCCTATTCTCCATTGTCTCCCCCTCTCCTTTCCACTTGTTCTGCTCCTCTCTTCTCTATCTCCTCACATGTTTCCTCACCTTTCTCCTCTCATCATTTCCTCATTTCAACTCTCCTCTCTCTCCTCCATTATCTCCTCTCACCTCCTCTCCACTTGTCCTCCCCTCTCTCGTTTCCCATCCTCCACCCTCCCACCTCTCCCCTACTCTTCCCTCTTCCTCCCCTCTGTATTTCTGTAGAAACATTAAAGTCAGACTGTTAATGTTCACAGTTAAAGTTACATTTTGTTCTCTGCAGTTTTCAAGTTGCATAAACTGGAGTTAAACAGCTGCTGAGCTCCGCAGAGAAGAGATACAAAGAAAACAGGAAACAATTAGTTGATTAATCAAGAGCACATTCTTTTTTTTAAGATAATTTTCTTGAAATGAAATGTTTTTTTCTCCTAGCCCATGGCAGTGCAACAATAAAAATATAAAGTATATCTAAAAAATAACAGAGCTAAAATGTACAAACAAAGAAAAGCTTCCAAAATCAACCAGTTTGTTACATTTGTGATATATTGTGTTGATGTTTTATTGCTGCTTTTCCCCTTCAGTCCAGAAATACTGTGTGTGTGTGTCTGTGTGTGTGTGTGTGTGTGTGTGTGTGTGGGATGTAAATGTGTGATTTACTGATGCTGCAGCACTTTAATAAATAGGGTTTTTATTGCAGTGAACCTCCGAGATCACACCTCACACACACAGATGCACACACACACACACACACACACACACGGTCACTAAGGTTAATAGAGTATTCAGATGTAAATCTCCTTCTCCTCGCTTCGGTAATGTCTTAATGTTCTTCCTGTTATCTGAGTGTGTTAGTGCAATAAATGTTAACAGCATGTCTCTCTCTCTCTGTCTGTCTGTCTGTCTGTCTGTCTGTCTGTCTGTCTCTCTCGCTCTCTCTCTCTCTGCAGGATTGATAAATCTACAGTCAGCGCTCTGAGAGCTCGGTGAGTAACAACACTGACTCATATGTACCACCAAACCCTGAACCATATTGAAGATGAGTTTTTGTTGTTTTAGTGCAAGAAAGAAAATCAAAACACAAAATATTTAAAGGGATAACTTAGATTTATTTAAGTGGGATTGAATGAGGTACAGTAGTGTTCAATATAATAGCAGTCCAATGTGACTAACCAGATTAATCCAGGTTTTTAGGATATTTTTTATTGCTACATGGCAAACAAGGTACCAGTAGGTGCAGTAGATTCTCAGAAAACCAACAAGACCCAGCATTCGTGATATGGCTGTGCAATTGGGCAATAAGTTGAAAGGGGTGTGTTCAAAATTATAGCAGTGTGGCATTCAATCAGTGAGTTCATCAATTTTGTGAAAAAACAGGTGTGAATCAGGTGGCCCCTATTTAAGGAAGAAGCCAACATGCATTTCTCTTTGAAAGCCTGAGGAAAATGAGTCGTTGTTGAGACATTGTTCAGAAGAACAGCGTACTTTGATTAAAAAGTTGATTGGAGAGGGGAAAACTTATAAAGAGGTGCATACAATTATAGGCTGTTCAGCTAAAATGATCTCCAATGCTTTAAATGGAGAGCAAAACCAGAGACACGTGGCAGAAAATGGAAGAAAACCACCAAAATGGATGGAAGAATAAGCAGAATGCCAAAGGCTCAGCCAATGATCAGCTCCAGGATGATCAAAGACAGTCTGGAGTTACTTGTAAGTGCTGTGACAGTTAGAAGACGTCTGTGTGAAGCTAATATATTTACAAGAATCCCCCGCAAAGTCCCTCTGTTAAAAAACATTTTGTGGACTGATGAGATTAAATTGTTCTTTTTGGGTCCAAGGGCCGCAGACAGTTTGTGAGACGACCCCCAAACTCTGAATTCAAGCCACAGCACACAGTGAAGACAGTGAAGCATCATGATATGGGCATGTTTCTCCTACTATGGTGTTGGGCCTATTTATCTCATACCAGGGATCATGGATCAGTTTACATATGTCAAAATACTTGAAGAGGTCATGTTGCCTTATGCTGAAGAGGACATGCCCTTGAAATGGGTGTTTCAACAAGACAATGACCCCAAACACATAACAGCTGAAAGATGCCACAAGTTGGTTGACTAAAAAATAAAAAATAAAATAATAAAAAATTGTGGTCATACAACTAAATATTAGTTTAGTGATTCACAGGATTGCTAAATCCTAGAAACAAAAAAGTTTGTACAAAATAGTTTTCTGTTTGTAAAGTCAATGGCAGACACTGCTATATTTTTTGAACACACCCCTTTCAACTAATTGCCCAATTGCTCAGCCTTAAGAGCGTGCATATCATGAATGCTGGGTCTTGTTGGTTTTCTGAGAATCTACTGCACCTACTGGTACCTTGTTTGCCATGTAGCAATAAAAAATATACAAAAAACCTGGATTAATCTGGTTAGTCACATTGGACTGCTGTTATATTGAACACTACTGTACTTATCCATCAGTGTATTGTCTACAATAAACGACAAAAACAAAACAACAACAAAAACAAAGTTTGGAGAAGCAGCAGAGTACTGACATACTAGGTTTTAAAATGTGTCTTGGGCGATCGGATCAGAAGTGGTCAGAGATAAATACAGTGTAAACAGGGTCCAAGACGCATTGTGATCTGATCACTCAAACCACTTGCCGAGGTGGTCTAGGACGCATTTGAACCAAGGTTATTATAGTTAATGAAAACTAACGAAGTAATGAAAACTAGAATAGAAAAAACATTTTTGTTAACTGAAATAAAAATAAAAACTAGAGTTTAAAAAAAAAAAGTTAACTAACTGAAACTGTATTGTGTGGTTACAAAACTAACTAAAACAAACTAAAATTATATTGAAAATGTCTTTTGTTTTCGTCTTTGTCAACTTTTTTTCATACATAATCCAGTGTTTCTATTTCTCCACCGCTGAGTGTGTGTATTCCTGCTTTGTGGGCTTCTGGGAGAGGCGCGAGTGAAATTACCGTAATGACACCATGTTGGCTGTAAAGAGCAACTTCTCAGCTTTCAGAAAACACTGGAATTTCTCAGATATTGTAAACCGTTCGGTTATTATGGTAATCCGAAGTGCGCTTGCGCAAAGTGTGACCAGCGCAACACTTTGGATGTTGTGCTTTCTGTGTGCAAGTGAAAGTCTTCAGTCCGGCCATGATATTACAAATCACTTTTTTTTTTGCGGCGGCACTGAAAATCCAGCAGCAAAGGTAGTTAAGGCATTACAAAACTAACAGTAAAACTAATAAAAAGTAAACTAAAACTAGCAAACTCACTCTAAAACTAATTAAAGCTAACTGAATTTGAAATAAAAAATTCACAACTAAATAAAAAAACTAAAACTGATGAAAAATCCCAAACTATTATAACCTTGATTTAAACACATTCTGATGCATCCCCATCAAGGATGAAGGAAAATACGTCATCAAAGCGGGCCATGTGGTGGTCATTTTGATGACAGAGCACCAATAGCTGAAAAAATGGAAAAGAGCACTGATAGTACACATGGTTGGCGTGCAAGTTAACCAGATATGTCTAATCTCGATTTGAGCAGAAGATTCAGTCCAAAGAAGACTTGACGACTCATATCTTAAGATTGTAACTAGTGACTCTAGTTGTTGTTGTTATCCAACTTAATAAATGTGCACGGGGCATTTGCACCTTCTAGTGGAAGTGGCGGAAGTAGTAGCGAAATCTGAACACAAGTGGTCAACTGGAGGCCCTTAGATAACGCATGATACACACCGGTGTAAATAGGCTGATTCACTGATTAATGGAGACAATTATTGTAAGATTTATCGGTAATGAAAAAAATCTTTTGTTGCAGTTACACTGATCTTGTATCGGTCGACTCTAAATTTAAGCCCAAAAGAAAGAAAAACAGATGGATCTCTAAAAACTACAAGTAAAGTGATGCATCTATGAATTGATTATCAATAAAAGTTAGTTGTAACAATTCTGATAGTATTACACTAGAGTAGTAGTAGAAGACTGAAAGGCTGAATTTTTAAACCAAAATGTCTAAATTTCACTGGTTTAAGCTCCTTACATATGATTTTTTGGCAATTTTTCCCAATCCTCTTTGATTATAAAATGAATATCTTCAGGTCAGTTGGACAAAACACTTACTCGTTCATAGACCAAACTACGATCGGTTGGACTATTTTTTATAGATCAAAATTGAATTGTAGACTGATGAAATTTATTAGCAGATCATTTGATAAAAATAGCTGTTAGTTGCAGCCCTGCTGACACTAAAAATGCAACACAACACAGGCACAGATGATGAAATAAATAAATATTGAAGCCGTAAGAAGGTCGTCATGTTTGTTGCTGAGACATTGTGTGTTTGATCTGAGAAGGACACAAATTTAGTTTACATGAAAGCAACGCGGCGTCTCTGTGGTGAAGAACTGGCCCCGAGCAACAAACTGCTGCTTACTTTTATATTTTGACTGTGTGTTAAAAACTCTCTGTCAGAAAAGGATCACACAGCAGACGGCAGCGTCTGTTGTTCAGATGCATGATGGGATGCCGTCTGGATGCTTTTTTAAACAAAGACTCTCCTCCTGCTCTCTGCTCACTGACACTGAATACATACCTCAGGGCTTCTTACTGGATCCTTTTGGCTGCAAGAACAAGTTTATTCTGCTGGCGCTTGTTGGGTTATGAGAGCTGGAAGAAGTACACAGATCCTGAAGTAAAAGTACTGACACCACATTGTAAAAATATTCCAATACAAGCTAAATCCTGCATTCAAACCCCTATTTAAGTAAAACAATGTTGCAGGAATATTCAGTACTTTGTCCAGTAAAATGTTGGTGTTTTACAAAGTAGAGGTTTTAGGCTGTGATCATTTTAACTTTTTGTAGTTTATATATAAGTGACTTACCACTTATATTCTTACTATCATGTATTGGAGCAGCATTTCAACTGAATGCAGATGATACAGTTATGTATGTATCAGGGAGAACTGCTCTGTCGGTTTCCATACAGTTCTTAGTACCTTTCATAGTGCCGTCCTGCTATATTGCCGGAAAGATCTGTGCCGGCTTTTCGCCTTAGGGCGTTCATAGTGATCCCACCAAGGTGATATTTGTGCCCTTTCATAGTGCACACTCTGAAAGGCCACAAGGTGGGTGGATAGTGGGAGGAGACGAATCTGTACGTGCGACAGAGCAGCAGCAGTTCTGCACAGTAGCACAGTGCTAATAGGCTACACAGTTAGCTCTGTAGCACTACAGTGTGTATGTTTTGCAGCAGCATGTGTTCACTTAGCGATCTCCGTTTGTTTACAACAAGCACCGGACACTCTGTGCACAGTTAGCAATGCCGGGTTGTTTATGATCACAGTGGACGCTGTGCAGAGTTGGTGACTGCAGCTGCAGTGAGCAATGATTGATTCGATGACAGTCAGTGGGAGGCGTGACGTCATGCGTGACATCAAATATCCCACTTCTCTCCGATGTCCCATTCATAGTGGTCCCGATTCCAACAGTCCCACCAACTTTCCACCTCTGTGACTACCTCTGGAGGCGGAAAATTGGTGGGATTATTTGATCCCGACATCTCGCTTCGGGCGCTTTCATAGTGGAGGCGAGACGTTACAGAGCCGTAAATGTCCCGGCATGAAATGACACTATGATGTGGCTGTGTCTTATTTACAGTCCATAGCAGCATGGTTTGAAAATTCATGTTTCATGCTCAATGTTTAGAATACTGTGTCAGTTTCAGAGTCAATTTTCCTGAAGGGCTCGGTCCTCAAGGAGACTGGTCTCCCCTCAAAAACGTTAATATGAAGCATTTGTACAGGCACCAAAATATGACTCACATTTACGTTTTAGACTGTCCTCTGCTGCCATCTTGCTGATGTTGTAGTAATGATCTACGGCGATGCAGAGTTTAAATTGGCGGATATCACACTCAGGTGGGAGGGATGACCGAATGGTGGAGTTTCACCCAGGAGAACAGGGTTCGTGTCCCGTGGGAAAACAAAAGTAAATTACTTTGAATCACGTTTTCTTACATAACTTCCGTGGATCACGTCACCCTTGTAACTACTTCACTTCCAGCATTTACATATGTTTATTTACTGTTTAAACTTATTGTTCATTAACTGTTTAGTCTTTTATAATGTCTTACCAGGGAGTTTTTCGCCCTAAACTTTGGTAAGTGATTTTGTAGCCTACTTACTAACAAACGGTCTGCTCTGTTGTTTAGGTTGGAGGTCTTGTTGTCAAGCAGTTAAGTGTAAACATTAATGTGCAATGTAATGAACAGGTCTCGAGAGTAAAATACCTCGGTGTTATACTAGATTCCCAAA